>NW_005842656.1:488712-489980 GCF_000455745.1 Alligator sinensis | reverse complement strand
TGGGGCGGGGTGGGGGGGGGTGTCTCTCCTCTGCCCCAGAGCATGACACCCCGCTGCCCGGGGTCCGATCCGGGCACACCCCAACCTCAGCTCCATCCCCCCCTCCTGGACGGGCCACGAGCGACCCACGCCGGCCCCCGGGCTCCCTGCAGGGTCAGCACAGTCTGGCACCGGCTCCCATCACACGGGGCCACCCGCGTCCTCCATGCCCACTGGCACAGCCTTGCCTCGGACGGCAGCAGACGGCGCCCGCCCTGCCCAGCGCCCCCAGCATTCTTCTCCTTGCCCAACCTGCTGCTCTGCTTTCTGCTCCCTGCCCCATCTGCCTTGTGCCCCATGCCACTTACGGCGCTCGTGCCGCAGGTCAGGCACCCCTGGCCAAATCCATCGAGGGACCTGAGCCAACGCCTCACAGGCTCCCAGCTGCATGGAGAGCCCCGCTCCCCCTGCCCGGCTCCCCGCCTGCCCCCATGGAGCCAGCCCCCGCGGGGCCCTGGGTGCAGGATGCATGCACAGCCCCACCTAGCACAGCCCCAGCCTGTGCCCGGGACAGTTGCAAAGAGACAAAAGATGCCAAAGCAGTCCAGGAGCGCCAGAGGGGCAAACTGTGCCAAGACCATCCCGGGCTGGCCTGCGATGCTGGACCCGGTCTGGACCCAGCCCCCAGCCACGCCAACAGGGTCCCCCAGGCTGGGGACAGCCGAGGAGCGAGTGGGAAGTGCCCCAGGCCAACCCCGGCAGTGCCAGCTGTTAGCTCCATCTGCCCCCTGCCCTTCGGGCTCCAGCCGCCGGGCCCGTGTTTGTGCAGCTGGAGACGCCCGTCCGGGCTGGCCGGCGCAGGACCCCAGCGTTGGCCTGCTCACCCGGGAGCTGGGGAGGAGGGAACGGGGGTCACCCCCTGCTTGCTCGGGGCCTGGAGGGGACCATGCGCTGGAGGGACTCGAGGCTCCCGCCCGGCTGTGCTATCGAGGAGGGGGCTGCAGGGGCACAGCCAGTGCCTCCCCGCTCCGGAGCCACGTCCTGCCCTGGTCCAGGCAGCACCTGCACTGTGGGGCCTGGACCACGGCCAGGCTGGGGGGCTTGGGGCAGGGCTCCCCGAGTCCCCGGGCGCAGGGGCCTTCCTGAGACGTGCTGGGCACTGGGAACCGTGGGGAGTGTGGCAGAAATGCCACCGTCGGTGCCCCTCTCCAGACACCTGTCTCTGCCAGCCTGAGAGGCTGGTGTTGATCCCTCAGGGCGGGGATCTCCCACCTTGTCTGCATGACAAA
>NW_005842656.1:486317-488122 GCF_000455745.1 Alligator sinensis | reverse complement strand
CAGAGCCGGGGATGGTGGCAGCGTGACCCCCAGGCTAGCGGGTGTGCTCCAGGGAAGGGGTCGGCCGGACGGGAGGCGCCCCAGGGAGGCACTCGGAGCCTGGAAGGTGGGCGGCGCAGGGAGGTGGGCGGCTCAGCGCAGGAGCGCCCCCTACTGGCACGCCACAGGGAGACGCTAGCTAAGGTTCCGGCGCTGCACCCGCTCCCACCTGGGCACAGGGTGAAGGTGCTGACCCCCTGCCTCCGGGGCTGGGGGCTCCGGCTGCAGGCGCAGCCCTGGGGCAGGAGACCCTTGGGTGGACGGGGCTAGCGAAGCTCACAAGCTCCCCACTGCACAGGCAGCCTGCGCACGGGGGCCTGGGGCAGCTGCCAGGGACCGTCTGCCCAGAGCCACGAGGGTCCAGACAGACCAGGAGGAGCCTGGGGTGCCTGGAGCTTCTCCCTGCCTGGGGGCCGTGGCCCAAGCTCCCCCCGTGCAAATGAACCACGAAGCAGCCCCCTCGCAGGGAGAAGAGCGCCGTGCCCCCCAGGGTGCCCGCCCCGTCCCCCTTCCTGAAGCCCCCAGCCCCTTCTAGGTCTGAGGAAGCTCCCTGGCCTGCAGAGATGCCCATCTGGAAGCCATCAGCTGCCTGTAATCCTGTTTAAATTCATCTGCTGTCCGCCCCCTCCCGGTGTGCCCACGAACACGGCCATGCACGCGGCTCGTTCCCGCTGGAGCCGACCCTAGCTCAGCGGTGTGGCAGGGAGACCCCAGCCAGGTCCCCCACCGTGCCGAGGCCATCAGGTGCCTGCAGCCCGCATAATTGGATAGCAAAGGGCTGGGAGCCCCTAGTAATCTCGTTAGGGGCAGGCCGAGCAATCAGAAGAGGCAAGACGAGCCGGGCGGGACGGAGAGGCAGGGTCAGGGGCTGCGGTGCGTAGCGGGGGGTCCCTGCACGCGGGGCAGGGGACCGCAGCCCCCGGGAGGGCGAGTGCAGCAGGGCAGGATGCAGGCACGTACGCTGGTGCTGGAGTCCAGGGCACGCGCGACGCTGTACGGGATCGCTGCTGCAGAGACAGGACGGGCCCAGCACCCTCTCCCAGCCCCAGACCCCCTTGCTCCCCCCGACCTGCTTCGCACAGCAATCGCCCCGGCACTCGCAAGGTTCAGGGCTCCCCGGTGCTGAACGCACCCCGAGACCAGCCAACCCGTGGTCGGATCCAGGGTTTTGCAAAGCGGGGTGCAGACGACGTGGCGCACCGTCACGTCTAGAATGACGCAGATTCTTCTCCAATTAAAAATGAACTAGAAGCTTTATTCTAGGCCGGGGGCCCAGGCCTGCGCGATTCAGTTTAGGATTGCAGCCAACACCCACAGAGCTTCATTGCAAAGAGTTACAGACGCGGCGGGCTGTGAAATAGGAGCTCCGTGCCCAGGAGCAGCCACCGGGCAGCGGCAGGGGGCTGGACAGGGAACAGCGAGACCAGGCGAAAGAAAAGAGGGTCGTTAAGACTGAAGAGCTTCGAAGGGAGCGGGGAGACGACAGCGAGCCGTGAAGTCAAGTGACCGCCTCCGAAACGCCCGACTGGACACGCCGCTGGCACAGCCAGGAAAACTCTGGGTGCAGCAAGACTCAAACAGGGGCGCGCGCGCACCGGGGCCCCTGGATCCGCCCCAGGCCGACTGGCGCATGAGGAGCTGGTCACCGCCGTCCAGCCCTTGGCTCCTGCCTCGTCCCGAGATGCCCTGGCCCCGGCAGAGGGGTCTGCAGAGGTCAAGAGGTGGAGCGGGTGCGAGGCCTTCCCGCCCTGCACTTCCCGGCCCCG
>NW_005842656.1:482845-486200 GCF_000455745.1 Alligator sinensis | reverse complement strand
CCCCGGCCCACCCTGGGCTTCGGTTTGGCCCCCCAAGCGCCGGTGCCAGGAGCCGGAGCCGGGGGAGCCTGACAAATGACTGAGGAGGGCCCCGGCCGCCCAGCCCATTCTGCCGCCTTTATGGAGCCTGACCTTGAACCAAATACCCAGGCCCCAGTTTCCCTGGCGACACCTAAAAACCCGCGTCTCCTAGCAACCGGGAACAATGGCCCCTGGGAAAAGCACATGCAGCGGTTTCTCGGCGCGGCGCCGGGTCTGCCGGCGAGGCCAGGAAGGGGACCCGCGCCACCACGGCATCCCGGGATGGCACCCACGCGCCAGGGCTGCCCGTGACCCCGTGCGGCTGGGCACTGAGGACCGGACCGGTGTCAGCATCCGGGGGTGGCAGGGCGGGGGCCGGCGTGTGCATTGGGCGCCAGATTTGCCCGCCAGAGCCGTCCCCGCGCCCCGGGCACCCCGTGCATCTCACCAGCGGGACACGCAACACGAGTCGGGGGCCGGGGCGAAGAGGAAGCTGGGGACTCCCGGGGTGTGCGCCCAGCTCCGGGCGGTGGGTGGAGGGGCAGAACTGGGAGCCGGCGGGACTCCTGGGTTCGGTCCACGAGCCCCGGGGGAGAGCGGGGCTGGGACCCGGGACGCCTGGCCTCCCGCCCCTCGGGGCATCTCGTCTTCCCCATGGGCTCTTTCCTGCCCCGGGGCAGCGGGGGAGAGGGTCCCGGGTGGACAGAGCATCTTGGAAGGATGCCTCGCTCTTGCCATTGCCTTCCCAGCTGATCCAGGGGAGAGATCTGCACCCCTCGACTTCACTGAGGGACCGTTCCCTACCCCCAACTCCCGAACTCGGGCCCTTTCCCCCTCCGAGCCGCCCCGGGCGGGAGCAGGAGGGCAGGGGAACCGGGACGGGACCCCCCGCCGCGGCTTCCTGCCCCCGACTCCCAGCCCACAAGACAGCGAGACGAGACGTCTTGGGTTACCGCAGCCCCTCGGGAGCTATAAAAATGAATCCTGCTTTTCCTGCCTTGAAGAGCGGCGCGCATGCCAAGGGGGCGGCTCGGGGGGAGGCAGCCGGGAGACCCTCACATCCACCAGCGGGTTAATCGCACGGGCCTGGGGCGCGGGCAACCGCAGCCGCCTGCGCCCGAGTGGGCGGAGAGCGGGTCGAACGCCGGCAGGAATCCCATGCCCTCGGGGGTGCGGGAGGGAGCCGGACCCGGCGGCCCGTAGCACGTGGCAGTGGGAACGAGCAGCGCCATGGTGAGATGTCGGTCAAGCAACGACGGGGGTGAACAAAGCCCCGGCACCCGGCAGGCAGGAGCCGCCCCAGCCCCGAGCGGAGGGGTCCCGGTGCAGCCGGCCGGTGTCACCGGGGCAGGACGCGGCGCTGCGTCCAGGGGCGTTTATGGACAAACACGAGCTTTGGCGAGTGACGGGAAGGGAAGAAACGGCTCCTTGGCGGAGGTGGCTCCAGGCTCGGGCCTGGCCGGAGCTGCCCCCGAGCCCGAGCACGGAGCTGCCGAGCAGCAAGCCCTGGCGCTGCCCCGGGAGCGGGGGGCTGGAGGCAGCCCCGGGCAGGAAATCCCCCCGGAGCGTCACCGAGCCCTTTGCACTCTCGGTAATGGAAGAAGCCTGAGAGCGAAGGTGTCCGCATCCGCTCCCAGCGCACAGACAAAGGAGGCGCAGCCCGAAGCGCTTAACCCTTTCAGGGGACCACGCGGCGTGGCTCATGCTCCGCTCGGCGCGGGGAGCCCACGGTGGCCTTGCAGGGCAAGGGGGCAGAGGGCGGGGACGGTGGAGCGCGGCGGGGCAAGGGGCAGCTCTGTGCGGGGTCAGATCCAGGCCCATCCTGCCCAGTCTCTGGTGCTGCGAGGAGGCTGGACGGGAGAGTGACTGGGTCCAAGCAGGTTTCCCCCTGCTCCTCTCTCACTTGCAGCCTTTAGGCAGTGTGGATGCAGGGGCCGTGCCCCGTGCTCCCTGCTCAATAGCGACCGATGCCCCTTTCCGAGACATGGAGCCAGCACCGAGGGGTCGTGCAGCTGCTCCGGCCCTGCAAGGCGCAAGTGCGTGCCGTGCTTCCACTGCTGCAGCGTGCGGGGGCCGGGTGGAGGCCGCCAGCTCCTCGCGCGCTGTCCTGGGAGAGAAGGGAGCAATGCAGAGCCCAGAGCCTGGCATCGGCTCCCACATCTGTGCATGGGGCCAGGCTCTGGTCCCAGCCAGGGCAGCCCCGGGGGCAAAGCAGCTCTGTGCACACACAAGGTGGGGGGACGGCGTTCACTTGTGCAGGGCAACACACACACGCATCCTTCTCCAGCTGCCCAGCACGAGGCACTGCTGCCCGTCCCATGCCTCCAGTGACTAGAGGACAGGCCCCCAAAAACCTATGAAGGGCTTAAAAAATTATTACAAGACTCAAACCCCCCACGGCTTCATGGCTCGGCAGCCGTGAGAAGGCAGGAGCGTGGGGGAAAGCAACAGCAAATCCCCTGACTCCAGGCGCTGGAGCTTTACGGCAGATGCCGACATCCAGAGGCCCCGGCGCCCGCCCGCCGTGGTCCAGCTCCAGGCCAGGGCCCATGCGCAGGTAAGCGCTGCCCAGAGAGGCCTCCTGCAGTGCCAGGCAGGTGTGCACCAGCCTGCAGCAGTGCAAGGGCTCAGGGGGTGGGCTGCCCCGGAGAAGGGGGTGCAGACGGGTCTCCCCGGGGGCTGTGCCACCACCTCCCGAAACGGAGCTGTCTCCAGGGCAGGCGGGCGCCCCGCTGCCCCTCTGCCAAGGCCGGGTCCACCCCAAGCTGGCTGCCAGCCCCAGCGGTGCCTCCCCACCTATTAGCAGCTCATTTGTTCCCAGCTTCCCTTCGAGTTGTCATGGGCCACACAGGGGGAAACTAGGTCTTTGTTGCACGGGGTTGCAGAGGGGTTGGCCCCCCCAGGGCCGAGGCGGATGCCAGAGCCCCCCGCCCCTCCCAGGCTGGCAGAGGGGGAGCCTGGCGCTGCCCAGACACGGCCCCTCCATAAACAAACTCCCACCCCTTCGTCCTTATTGGTATTCGGCAAGCGCCGTCCGGCTCCCGGCCCGGCCGACAGGAGGCCCTTTGTTGGGGAGCACAAGGGGTACGGCGCCTGGAGCCGCGGGGCCAGCACGGCCACTTCAAAGGGCGCCCGTGGCCATGGAGAAGCGTCGCCCTGCAAGGCAGGAGGAAGAGAAGAGAGTGCCCGGCCGGGGCACAGTAGCCAGGGAGAGCCCCGGCCGAAGCAGCTGGCACAGCTGGCGCCCTGGCATGGCCCCAGCCAGGTCTGAGATCAGGGCTGTGCAGTGCCGGACCCTGCAGGAAGATGCCCAGTGCAAGGGGGCTGGGGGCTG
>NW_005842656.1:482137-482828 GCF_000455745.1 Alligator sinensis | reverse complement strand
TGGATCTCCCACACCACCGAGCCACGGTGCCCGGTGACCCCGCTGAGGGATCCCTGCTGCCGGCACAGGGCTGGGGACCCCCAGCAGCACGGGCAGCCCACGGCACAGGTGGGGAGGGCTGAGCGCGTCCGGGGTTTTCCAGGCTGGGCATCTCCAGGGCTGAGCCGGGAGGCTGCCCCCGTGCCGCCTGCCTCGGCTTTGCCCAGCCAGTCCCAACGGTGCCTGCCGGCGAGCTGAGCCCACGTCTCATCCGTGCCCGGCTTCGTTCCGATTCAATCGCCGGCCTCCCGCAGCGGCATTGTTCTCCGGGAACGCAGCGTTTGCATTTCTGCATATAATTTGTCGTCACTCTTGCAGGCTCTGCCCGCCCTTCTTGCCACGCGGCGCCCGGGCTCGGCCCGGGGGGACCACGCCAGCCACCAACCACGCGCCAGGTCCCAGCATAGCGCCCGTCCAGGCTCCCCAGTGCTCCCTGTATCTGATCAGGGGCCATGCCCACATCAAATGCCAACAGATTGCTTCATGACCCACATCTTGAGATGCCCACGACCCCTTTGGGCTCCCAGGCCATGCCACGGGGAGCTGGCGTGGAGACGGTTCCAGAGAGGGGACAGGGAGCGAGCAGCAGAAGGAGGCCAGGGACCAGCACCGCGGAGCCGAAGGTCCCCGCACTAGCGCTGCGGCAGGGGTC
>NW_005842656.1:480237-482122 GCF_000455745.1 Alligator sinensis | reverse complement strand
CGGGTGCCACCTTCCCCCCCCGGCGACCCCCCCGGGCAAGCGGCGATCCGTTTCCACCAGCCCCTCGTTTCGCGGGCGACGCGGCCGTGCCCCCGCTGCGCCAGGAGGAGGGGAGAGCAAACAGTCCTTTGTTCCTCCGGCCGGCGCTGACAGTTTAATTAAACCCGGTTGGAGACGGGGTGACCGGGGTCACGCGCACGCCGGCGACACGTCGCATCAGTGCCACTTCCAGCCGCTGCGGCCCTTAATGAGCTACCCCCTCGCTACAGCAGGAGATAGAGGGGCGGGCACGCGGTGAACCCACTGCCTCCCAGCTCCTCCAGCGCCGGCTGCCTGCAGCCTTGGCCCGGACACAAAGGGCTGGGGCCGGCTCTGCTCTGAGCACCTCTGTGCTCAGCCCCCAGCTTGGCTGGGGATGGAGGTGGGACACGGGGAGGGGTGGGGGGACATGGCCCCTGTGCCCACCCCAAGGGCAGACCCCCAGGGACACCAGTTCACAGGCTAAGCAGGACCCAGCGGCAAAGACAGGCACCGAGATGCAGAGCTACCCCCGCGTGCACCGATCCCCGCGCCTGGGCTGGCACGGCGAGGGAGCCGAGCCGGGCACCCCGACGGCCACGGCACAGGGCGCAGGAGGAGACAGGCTGGATTTCAAGGCAGGGGGGCGCTCCCAAAAGAGGGGGAGGTGGGAAGGGGGCACCTCCCAGAGATGGGGCAGACAGTGCTCGGGGCAGGACAGGCCCACGACGCCGCACAGCTCCGAGCACGGAGGGGGGAGCACCCCCCCACCCCGAGCAGCACGCTGATGGGGCAGCTCAGCTGCCCCCATTTCTCTTCCCAGTGTTCGGCTGCAGCTTCCAGCCACAGCGTGTCCCCACGAAGAGCCCTGCCCTCACTCCTCCCACGTGCAGCCCCTGGAGACGAGGAGATGCTCAGACCCCTCCGGCTCCAGGCAACCCGAGGGGGCATCAAGTCCAGCTTGCGCCCAGTGATCGCCAGACCACAGCACCAGCTGCCCGCGGAGATGCGTCCCCCAGCCACGTCTGCCCCCCCAACCAGCAGCAGCTGCTCCAGGGCAAGCCTGGCCACGCAGCCGGGGAGCTCAGGCTGGGCAGAGCCACGGACGTGGCCTGCGAGATGCCAGAGTAAAGCCAGGAGAGCGGCAACGCAGTGATGTTCGTGCTTCTTCCCAGGGCCGTGGGCACAAAGCAGCGCCGGATCCCTCCCCTCCGCCGTCTCAGGGCTGCACAGGGCACAACCCACGCCGGGGACGGCGCCTGCTGCGGCAGGACCCCGCGGACTTGGGCTCTTTCACCTGCAGGGCAGCAGGTTGCACCTGGCCCCGGTGAAAGGAGGCAGCTGCACAGGACCCAGAGCCGGCCCGGGCCCCCGCGCTGCATCATCGAGGCCCCGTCATGACTGCCTACAACAGGCCACGGAGACCCCAGCCCAGCAGCCCTGGGAAGCTTGCCCTGCAGGCGGCTGGCAGGTGGGGCCAGCCCCCACCCACCCACTCATCTCCCCCAAGCTGGGAGCAGGGCAGGGCAGGGCAGGGGTGGAGGCTCCCGGCCCCAGAGCTCCGACATGGCACAGGGTCGCGGGCAGGAACCAGCCTCCTACGGAAACCACTGCCAGGAGCTCCAGGTGCTCCTGGGCAAGGCATGTCCTGCCCTCTGGGCACCCCCGCATTGCAGCTGCGATGCGGAGCACAGCCTGCACCAAGCCCCCAGCCCAGCCGGGGCCGGGCCGGATTCTGCAAGCTCCAGGCAGGAGCTCGCTCCGGCAGCAAAGTCCCTCTGGATGGAGACCAGGTCCTGAAGCGGAGCCTGGCTCGGCGCCCCTGGAACCAGCCGCACGGCTCAGGCGCTGCCAGGGGCCGGCTGGA
>NW_005842656.1:479257-479978 GCF_000455745.1 Alligator sinensis | reverse complement strand
GGTGCCAGCCACGGGCCCCGGCCTGCCCAATCAGCGGCAGCAAACCCACGCGGTGCCACCAGTCCAGAGCACGAGTCCACGGACACCAGCATCTCCACGGGGCGAAACGGGCCGAGACACCCAAGCAGGGCAACGGGACACGCTCACAGACTAATGGAGCCGTGGGGCTGGCAGGGAGCACCAGTCTGAGCAGGGGAAACCCCTTCCTGCCCAGTGCAGCACGGGGCTGAGCCTGAGCGCGGGGGCAAGACCCCCCCGCCAGGACCCTGCGGGGCTGGTGCAGCAGGAGCGTTGGCCCAGCCCCGTCCCAGCCCCAGCCTGGGCTGCAGCACCCAGCGCCTCGGGGGGAGGATTCAACCCCCCGACACAGGGAGCAGCAAGCGGGGTGGAATCATCTCCCAGCCCCACGCTGCACGCAACGAAGCCCAGAAGCAGGAGGAGAAATAACGTTCCCTCCTGCCCCACGCAGCCCCGGAAACCCTGGGCCAGGCGGACGGTGCCAGGCACGTGCTCAGAGCAAGGCCAGGAGGGAGCTCAGCGGCCTCCCCCCTTCTCACCCCTCCTCCTTGCCGCCCCTGGGTCCGCGCCCCCCCATGCACATGAATGCGTACAGCCCCGTGCGCGCCCACGCTGCGTGAAGTGCATGGTCTCGGAGGGACCCCGCCAGCGCCCCCGCTGCGGGTGCAGCCATGAGGCAGCCCCGGCGCTGTCTGGCTGTCTT
>NW_005842656.1:478796-479183 GCF_000455745.1 Alligator sinensis | reverse complement strand
GCTGCGTTAACCCTTTGCAACAGCAGCCCGCGCGGGGGCTGCGGGGAGCAGCTCTCGACCCCGGGGCGGGCAGGCCTGGGGCACGTCCCCGCCGTGCTGCGAGACCGGCACCCTCCTCGGGGGACGTTATCCGCCCACCGCGGCAAGGCAGGGACCTGCCAGCGGGGAACGGGGCCTGGGGGGAGATTTAGTGACGGGCCCGAGGTCCTGCCAGGAGCCGGGGTGGTTCTGGGCTCAGCGTCTGGAGTCTCAGCCCAGAGCCCAGACCCCCGGGGCTGAATGCAAGCAAGACCGCGGCACCGATGACATCGGGAGCAGGACGGGGGAGAGGCCAGCGTGTGCCAGGGACAGCCGGGAGCTGGGCCCCGGGGGACGGTGCACCGCAGG
>NW_005842656.1:478134-478406 GCF_000455745.1 Alligator sinensis | reverse complement strand
GTCCCCAGTGGCAACGCCTGCCGCAGAAACCGGCTTTTCAGGGACCTGGCACCGGCCCCGGCGCTCGGCCTTTCTCCCGCGCACAAAACGGAGGAAACAATCCCGGAGCCGCCGGCCCCGCTCCCCCGCCGCCCTGCACCTGGACGGGAAGGCGGGCCGTCCTGGGGGGAGCCGCGAGACGCGCCCCCGAGCCCCGCAGACATGCAGCATCCGCATCAATCGCGAGACCCCAAATGATGGCACTAGCGTCTTGGGGCCCGGCTGTCCTCTGC
>NW_005842656.1:477533-477788 GCF_000455745.1 Alligator sinensis | reverse complement strand
CCTGAGCCCCTGGCAGACGCACTGCCCCCGCACCCCCCGAAAGTCTGCAGCAGCCCAGAGAAAGCTGCACCCGGTGGCGGGACCACCGGCTCCTCCAGCCCGCTCAGCTGCCCAGGCTTCGCCGCTGGCTCAGACGCCCTCCAGCCCAGCCCACTCAGTGGCTGCCTCACCCAACCACACCCCTCACTTGTACCCCCAGGCTCCCATGGATACCCCTCCCACCCCCGGCACCATCCACTAAAAAAAAAAAACAAA
>NW_005842656.1:472886-477486 GCF_000455745.1 Alligator sinensis | reverse complement strand
ACCCAGGCCGTGGCCCACCCCCCCGCGCCCACGGGACCCCGGACCCGCGCCGAGGGACTCACAGCCGCGACAGGGCCTGGTTGTTCTGGAACAGCAGCTCCGGCAGCGCGTGCAGCTGGTTCCGATTCAGCCGCCTGCGGAAGAGGAGAGGGACGGTTACGACGCCACGCGGCGCGGGACGGGGGAGAAGGGCCCGTCACCAGCCGTGTCCTTGCAGACGGGGTGGGGCAGCCCGAGGGCCCTGCCGGCTGGCAGCGAGGCCCTGCGGGACCGATTTGCGCAGAACCAGCCGCGGTACCGAGCCGGACCTTGCTCTCCAGGCACCGCTCCGGGGCAGGGAGGAGGACTGCATAGATTTGGTGTAATTAAGCTCCGAATCCAGCAGCTTAAGCACTGACTCCCCACACCTGCCAGTGCCTGCCGTGCTCCCTGGGGCTGGTGCTGTGCACAGTGGGGCCGACCCCGGCAGCACCAGCGCCTCGGGGGCACAGAACATGGAGCAGCAGGAGGGGAAACATTTCTTCCCGGCCCCACGTGGCAGCCGGCACAGCTAACGCGCAGAGCGGGGCCCAGTGCAGAACGAAGCAACGGCCGTTGAGCAAGGGGGAGCAGCGGGGAGCGGGGGGACAGGTTCCTGGGGCAGCGTGGGGGCTCAGCCCGGCTTGCGTGGGAGCCTCCGTGCTGGCAGCTGCTTTCCCAAGAGACCCCCCCCTCAGGGCACCCCAACCACATGCCTGGGGTGAGCCACAGCCCGGCCTGCTCCCCAGCCAGCACCCGGCTCCGAGCAGCGCGGAGGCATTTTACTTAGAGACCAGCGGGCTGTAACGAGCCTCTGCCTCGTTAGCAGCAGCTCAGACCCAGGCAGCAGCAATGGCTTCTCTCAAGCACCTTCCAGGCCGCTGAATCTCGATCTCGCAGGGCCCCCGAGCCTGAGACAGCGTTTCACACGCCATTACACAGAGCTGCCGGAGCGGGTTCAGGTCACGCAGCGAGCGAGCGAGCGAGCGCGCGCGCGCGCCGGGTGCGCTCAGCTGGAGAGCAAAGCTCTGCCCCCCCGGCCAGCCCTGCTCAGCCCGAGGCTGCCTGCTCCTGCAGAGGGCCTGCGGGACCCCCAGCGCAGGTGCTGCACGGCGGCCGCGCTGGGACCAGTGGCCTGCCCTGCGGAACCCCGAGCCTGGGGGGTGCACGGCCGCCGTGCTGGGACCAGTGTCCTGCGCTGCCCCCGTGCACGGGGGCAGACCCGCGGGCCCACGAGGCGCCCCCACCCTGGGCATGTCCAGCACCCCTCTGAGCACATCCTACTGCCCGGTCAGAGGGAGAGCACCACCTCCCGAGGCACCCCTGCTTTCCCCGGCCCGCAGAGGTCACCCCTCAGCTCCGGCCACACCGGACCGCTTGGCTCAAGGGCACGGGCAGGATCAGGGCCTGCAGCGGCACGTCCACATGCAGCCCCAGCCTCAGGTCTGGCTCCGCTGGGAGCGGGGCAGGGAAGTCTCGGCTCAACACGACTCCCAAGACTTAGAGAAACTAGAGCCGTGGGGAAGGCCGGGAGCTGCGGGGTCACATCTAGTCCCAGCCCCGTCCAAACCAGCCCAGGCAAACCCCGTGTCCAACACAACACAGTCACCCCGATACAGCCCAGGCAACACCCCTGCCCCCGGGGCACAGGGGGGCCACGGCCGCCAATGTCCTGCTACTGCCGGGGGGTCGTGGGCGCTGCAGAGAGCCCAGGCCCAGGCCGTGCCCCCGCTGCAGAGGAAGGCAAACCCCCCCCAGTCTGCACCAGCCTGACCGGGGGAAATGCCTTCCTGCCCCCAACTGCCAGGTCTCCTGCCGTCCCCGCAGCCCCCAGACACTCACAGCCGCTCCAGTTCCTTGAGGTCATCGAAGGCGCCACGCTCCACCGTGCTGATCTGGTTTTCCATCAGCTGCCTGGGAGAGGGAGGAGGAGAGCGCGGGTCAGCACACGGACACGGCCGGGCCGGCTTGCTCATGGGGCAGCTGGCAGGGAACGCGGACCGCTCTCATGCCACGCTTGCCCTCGCTTCTCCTGCCGCACGCATCTTCCAGCACCCCGGTCCCTGGGCTGCGAAAGCCACAGCCCACGCGGCGCCGGGGCCGCAGCTCTGCTCCGGGCACTCAAGCCACGTGGGCAGAGACCCCAGCCGGGGGCAAGCATCCAAGGGCCATGGCCCCTCGCCCCCCGGGCACTATTTCCAGCCCCTCCTCCGATCCTGGTTTCTTCCCCACCCAGTCCTGACACTGCCATGGACCCTGCAGGTCCCCAAATCACCAAGGCCGGTGACCTGTGACCCCAGGCAGGCCACGTGCACCCGAGGGGGCCCCTTTAAGTCGTGTCTGGCCATCAGGTCCATATGCTGCCCCAACCCTACAATGACCCCTGCTCCCCCTAGAGCCGCCAGGTCCCCAGGGCCAGGCCTGACACGTCCCGTGGTCTGTCCACAGGATGCTACAACGAGCCTGCCAGGGGTCAGCAGCTGGACCCCCGAGCCCTGCAGCCTCCCTTCCTACAGCCCCTCGGGCAGGGACTGGCACCCGACCGCTCCAGCCCCACGTCCCCGCACTGCCACCGCGGTCCCAGGCGCGGAGAAGACGGCCCCCGCTCCCAGCAGCCCCCTCGACCCCCGTGACCGGAGGGGCGCAGGGCACTCACAGGACGCGCAGCTGCTTCAGCCCCGAGAAGTCGTTCCTGCCGACACGGGTGATGTTGTTGCCGTTCAGCTCCCTGCGGGGGCAAGAAGATGCAGCTGGTGAGTTGTGCGACCGTGCCAGGCTCCCGTCCACGTGCCCTGGGACCCACGTAGCCCACACACAGGCTGCGACCCTGACCCCGACCGGGGCTGCCCAGCGCTGCCTCGGGGCAAGGTTTCCCTCCCTGCACCAGCCCGGGACAGGCGCAGAGGGGCTGCCGGTGGGTGCGAGCTGGCCCTGGCAGTTCCAGGCACGGCCCCGTGTCCCCCCGCAATCCCCGTCCCCTGCACCCTGCATGCACCCGGCTCTGTCGCCCCACGCTGCCCTCCGGGACACCCCAGCAGCAGGCACCTAGTCCCTGCGGTCCGGTCACGCGGGACCCTTCGGCAGCAGGGTCAGCGGCACGGAGGAAAGGCTTTGGCGACCCCGGGCAAGTGTGACGGAGCTGGGGGACCCCCGCGGCGGTGCCAGCCCTCCCCACGTGTGCTGTGGGCATCTGAGGGGCTCAGGGCTCTGCCACCCCCTCCAGCGCCCCCAGGTTTGCTCTCCGCTCATCCAAGAGACTCCCCGGGCCCGGGGGCAGAAACATCTGGTCAGGACATAAATCACGGACAACGTTTCCCAGGCAGGAGAGACGGAGTTGGGTTTCGTGGAGATGGGCCCAAGGCTGGCTCTGGTGTCAGGGGGCGTGGGAGCGAGGGGCGGCGCGGGGCCTGGGGCACCACTGACCCCTGCCCCGTGGAGATGAATGCAGCGCTCAGGCTCCTGATGGAGAAGAGCCAGCGTCCCCTTCTCCAGGCAGGCGAGAACACGACTGGCCCAGTGACCGTCGCCGCCGTGCTGGAGAGAGACAGGCAGCCCAGACGTGCCCCCACCTCCCTCTCAAAGGAGCTCCAGAGGGGTGTTCAGGGACCACTCAGAGCCCAGGGCTCCGTGCAGTGCCCAAACCCGCCCCACCTGCATCATGGAGCCCGGGCCCCAGCCCACTGCTGCAACCAAGGCCAGCTGGCTCATGCAGAGCCCCTTCCAGGTGCAGTTCCCCACATCTCCCTTCCTGATGCACCTGGCGGGGCACAAGGCCCAGCCAGCCCCATCATAAGCCATCCAAGTGACCACGCTCCCGAGCGCTGTCCCGCGCCAATGCCGAGCCGTCTCGAACCCCTGCAGGCCACCAGCCCTTCTGGGCTCAGCGGCCACCACCCATTGCCAGGCTGGCGCCGGGCTGCCAGGCACCAGCATTCGCCACCCTGGTTCGTTAGAGCCGCCCTGCAATTTAGCAGTGCATGATGCAGATGGGAGCCTGACCACGCGGCTCGTTAAGGAAATGCTTGACGGTCTGGAGGTCATTTTCCACCCGTCCCCCAGACTGGGGACAACGGAGAGAAGCTGCACCAACCCGAACCCAACTCATCGTTATGAACGCCCGCGCACAGGGCCCCGCCACCACGCAGGCCTTTAAACACAGGCCCTCTAGCACCGAGCACCTCCGCCGCCCCGGGAGAGGTTCATCCCGAGCAGGAGCTCTAGCGATCGCAGTCCACGTTACAGCTGCGCACGGCTTTTACATCCGACGGACGTGGACATAACCTGCCTCTGCGCTTCGTGCCACTTGGCTTTTGTCGGGGAAGTACTTGAGAGGGGGCCTGAATAAGCGCCTGGGAGGGGTTTGGTGACAGCAGATGATTTTGGAGCTCATTCATCCGCAGCCAGAAAAGCAGCAAGCTGGGCTCTGTCCTTTCCAAGGGGCAGTGGCCAAGGGGACAACACGCAGATGACGGTGAGTCTCGGCTAACCCTGCTCGAGACAGGACGCTCACTCCAAGCCTCTGCGGGTGAAAAGGATCGACGCTCCATCCCTTAGCACCCCGCCGTGCGAGCCCCCGGCCCCC
>NW_005842656.1:466980-472861 GCF_000455745.1 Alligator sinensis | reverse complement strand
CATCCCCTGCCGGCCCCCCCCGGGCCAGGCGCGGGCCCCGATCTCGCTATGATCCACCTGCTCCGCGCTGTGCTCCTGGCGCCCCTTCCCTGGCACAACTTGCCCACAGCCCCGGCTCCTTCCCGACGTGGCGTGGAGCCCCTGGCCGCGCGCCCCCCTCGTAGCCTCGCTGCAGACTCGAGTGCTCCTGCCCCGCGGAAATTGGCCCGTGTTTGGCGAAATGGCCGGGGGTTGAGGCCGGCCTCAGCGCACTCGCGCTCTGGGGGCTGCGGGGCAGGGGAGGGGAAGGGGCACGAGTCGGGGCAGCACCGGGCCTTTCCCGGGCTACTCTGGACTCCGTCAGTTCACATCCCCCTGGCATTCGCGCCCACCCGGGGCCCCCCCAGGCTCAAAGCCAGGCCCCAGACGTGCTTGCAGCCGCTCGGCCAGGGGCGTTTCCCAGCTGCGCCTTTCCCTCGGACCCGGAGGAGCGTCCCGCTCTCCGTGCACCTTCCACGAGCTCCCGCCGGGCCCGGGGGCTGCCCGTACTCGTGGAAACCCAACTGCTTTTCCAAAGGGCCATTCTGGGTCCTCCAGCAATCTCAGTGTCTCCCTTGAGCTCATCTTGCCCTCCGGACTCATATCAGCAATTTGCTTCCGGCCCCTGGCTTGGACCAGGTACAAGCGCGTTATCGGCTTCCCCTTCCAAAGCAGCCTCCGACAACAGCCACGCTGTCCGTGGGCTCCGCGCTTGTGGCACGCCGGCCTGGTCCCTTGCGCATCGCGGCCGTGCGCAGACCCCTCTGCCTGTCAGAGCCTGGAATGGGGCAGCGAGAGATGGACCGCGTCGCCCAGCCCCGAGAGGGATCGCGGGCGCCCCACGCAGCTCGGGCAGAGCTCTCAGCCCCCCGGAAGGGAATCCCACCGCCCACTTCACGGCCGACCCGGGCTCAATCGCCGCAGAGCCTGAGCTCCGGCCCATCTGCAAACGCCAGCAATTATGGGACACGCAGCAGGACTAATCACCGCTCTCCGGGCAGCAGCCTTGAACCCTGTGATCACGGCCCCTCGCCCGGCTCTGCTCCAGACTAAACAAGCCTCCTTCCTGCAGCCC
This sequence comes from Alligator sinensis, assembly GCF_000455745.1. Lineage (NCBI taxonomy): Eukaryota > Metazoa > Chordata > Crocodylia > Alligatoridae > Alligator > Alligator sinensis. The sequence continues at coordinate 471,768 of NW_005842656.1, read as the reverse complement.
CCAGCAGCCCTGCACAGGCAGCCCCGGGGCCCGCCGGCGCCGAGCTGCATCGCCCTCAGTCCAAGGATGCCCAGACACGCTCTGCCCTGGTCCGTCAAGCAGGGACGAGAGGGTGATGCAGGGCAAGGACAATGCCCCCTTCCATGCTCCTGGCCCCGAGCCACACGTGGAGGCCGAGGCCATTGGTAGCGCTGGGAGCTCCAGCCCGGGGTATGGCATGCCCAGGCCGTCAGCCCCAGCTCCGGAGCCGCGGGCGGAGGGAGGCCTTGCAACCTGTCAGCGGCACAAAGGGGATTAGAGGGCTAATCCCGGCGTCCGCTCCACCCCTGCTCCGCCCTTGCCTGCCGCGGGAGATGGGGACCTGGTGCAGGGGCAGCCAAGGAGCCCACGGGGTCCCAGGCTGCCTCCGGCCAGGGTCAGCGCAGGACCTCTGTGCCCCCTCCCCGAGGTGCCTGGGGAGCAAATTGGGGCTCCTCCGTGGGGCCCTGGAAGCAGCCGGCCGCGCTGCGCATCCTTGCCCAGCTGGGCCCGCGGGGGGTAGGGGCAGGCGGGCCCAGCCCCACACACCCCGGGGTGCCATTGTGCAGCTGAACTGGCTGATAGCGGCTAACGAGCTCCGAACGCCACCATCCATCCCTTGTAATTGCACGGCATGCTTCAGCCTCCCTCCATTACGGGGCCGCAGGAAGGGGGGCTCCTAGGCCTCGGACGCAGGCGATGGTGGGGGATGAGCTGGCACTGCCTGTCCCAGGATCCTGCCTGCGGGGGCAGAGCTGGACCCCGCCGGGGTAATGGAGGGAGGGGGAAGCGCACGTGTGCACACGCCAGCCGTAGGGGAACTGGAGAGCAGCAGCGATTGAAGGTGGGAAAAACCAGCTCCAAGAGACAAGTCCACCCCGGGGGTCTCGGGCACAGCTGCCTGGCCTCAGCTGCAGCCACGTAACCGTGGGATGGCTCCGAGGGCACCGCACGGGCACGCACCAGCAGCTCCCGGCCAAGCGTTCCAGCCCCGTGTGGCTGCTATCACCCCCCCGTGGGCAATGGGGCAGACACGGGCCGGCTCCCCACCACGTCCAGACCTGGACACAGAGCTCACGTGGATCATCACCCTGTGGCACCCGGGGCACGCTTGGCTCCTCCTGGAGATGCACAGAAGGCTAGTCCGGCCCCCGACTATGAGCCTCTTCTGCAGGTGTGCACACGTGTGTATGTGCATACCTCTGTACACACGTGCACGTGTGCCTACATGTGTGTTTACACGCGTGCACACTTGACTCAAGCACACAGTCCTCCAAGCCTCGGCGGATCCCTCCATCGTCCCCCAGCAATGCTCATGTCTGCCCTCTCCACTCCAACACCCCACGAACATGCCAACCAGCCCCAACACTGCGCCCATCAGCGGCCTGAGACCCCCGAGCCAGGTACAGGATGGCAATACCCATCGCAGCACCCGAGCAACCTCGCGCAGCTCCAGGGCGGGCATCGCGCCTCCCTGCCATGAACACCGAGGGGGACCAGGAGACGGAGCAGGCAGCTGGGGCCACAGCGGTGCCGGCTCCAGGGTCTTGGGAACAAGCACCCCCTCTGCCAGGGCCCGGCAGCGCCTTGCACACCAGGCGCATCTGCAGGGCCAGGCCCAGGCCCAGGTGGGCAGCTGCCCCTGAGCCCCCTTGCCTACCTCCTGCCTCCGCGCTGAGCCCTTTGGAGATGGAGCAAACGGCTGGCAAGCGCCGAGAGCCCCGTCGCTGCCTCCAAGCTCCTTCCACCGCAGCCGATCTCTATTCCTGGCTGCAGTGCCCACCCCAAAGGGCAGGTCTCGCTCTCCTCGTGAACTCACAAAGTTTGCCGCCAGCCAGGACCGGGAGGCCACAGCGGACCCGAGACGCACGTCCCACCCGGAGCCACGTGCAGGCTGCGCCGGGAGAGCGCCGGCGACGGGGAACCCCCCCGGCCCCCGGAGACCAGCCAGCCTTTGTCAGGGCCCGCGCAGCCGGGCAGGCGCTCAGCAGCTTGATGGCTTCATTAGGCAGCTCGGCCACGGCTGCTTCGCGCTGGCGGGCAGGGCTGGGCCGGGAGCGGGTGGACGTGGTCATAACCCGCCTCCCCTGCGGTGGGGAGCAGGCGGCGCTCAGTCGTTCCCACTACCCCGACCGTGCCTGCAGCGCTCGCTCACTCCCGGGGGCACACGCAGCCCACGCACCCCCACGGCCCCCCAGGGTTTCCAGGCCAGGCCCCGGGCTCAGGCTCTCGTGAGAAGGGCCCTGAATCCATGCTCCGGAGAGCACGGGCAACGCTGCAGCTGCACCGGACACGGGCGACCTCTCCCTGCAGGCAGCCGCGGCCCCGATCCCACGGAGGGGCTCTGCAGCGAGCACCGCGCCTCCTCCCAGGCGCCAGGGACCGGAGCAGCTGCAGCTCCTTTTATTGCTTCGTGCCAATCTCCCCGCACACCGGCGGCCTCCGCAATGCAGCAGAATTGCAGCCTGCTGCTTGCACGGGTCCGAGTGCGGCCCCCGGCTGCACAGATGGGGCAGGGGCTGACCCCCGGGCTGCTGTGACGTGTGACCCCGGGCAGGCCTTGGACCCGGGCTCTCTGCCAGTGCCAGAAAGGGTGGGACTGGATGGGCCAGGCTCTGCCAAAGGAAGCGCCTGCTCCAGGACAAAGAGGGTAACGGGAAGCCCAGCAAGGATGTGTCCATCTGGGCAGCGACAGTCACACATCTGCCCCCCACGGCCCAGGGGCAGCCGCCTGCCAGTGCTGCCCATGCAGAAGGGTGCGGAGGCTCTGCCGAGGGGACTCAGCAAGGCATGCCCCAGGGACCCAGCTCCGGTACACGAGACCAGCGCCGGGAGCGGGAGTCTGTGCTCCCAGGGGTTGCCCCAGGGTTTCCAGACCATGCCCAACGCCCAGCCGGGGTCAGCTCTGGGTCTGGAAACCCCCGACCGAAGACAAGCACGTGGCCGTCTCTGCCGTGCTGCAGGCGGGAACGGAGGCCCCAGGCAGGGAATCGCCTGGTCCCGACGCTCACAGCAGCGCAGGAAGGGAACCTCGGTGTCCGCGAGGCTGGCGTCGCGCTGAGCGGGGAAGGCTGATGTCTCCGGCTCTGCAGGCCGGGGAGGCCAGCCCAGCCCAGCGCCTGGGGCACAATCCTGGCACTCGGGAGACTCAGGCCCAGCTCCCCTGCAGGGCCCTGGGGGACTACTACCAGGCCAGACACCGGGCAGCGGGACAGACGCCGGCGCTTAGGCCTTGAGGAGGCCTTGGCTCCCCAGGGAGGCAGGAAAGCCCCGGCACGGCCCAGAGCACGATCCCTGCGCTCCCCGGCCCCGTGCAGCGCCTGGGACCTTCTCGCCTTCCCTGGGCACGTCAGCGGGTCCGTGGGCCCTGGCACCGCCGGCTCCCCAGCCTGCCCCCGCCCGGCTGCAGCGCAGCAGGAACAAAAGCCGAGGACACGCTGGAGTCGAGGGAGCACGCGACAAAGGAAACGCGGCCGTGGCACTGACCGCGCTGGGGGCAGGACGGCCCCTGCCCGGCAGCGCTGGAGCCACCGCATGCTGTGCCACAGCCCCTCTACTGCTACCGCCAAGGGAGAGTCTCCCTCCATGCTGGGGCTTTCTGCAGCAGGCAGGACACAGGGGCGCTGTTGGTGCTACCGGGCCCATTGCCTTGACTGCACCCGGCGCGGGGACGCGGCCCTGCCCACCCCACCGAGTTTTTTAAACTAATATTTTTCCAGCCGGCAATTCCGGGGAGAGCGAGCGCCGCGTTGCCATGGCGACCCAGCAGCAGCATCTGCCTCGCAAGGAGCCGACGGGAGACGCTGGGATAGAATTGCAAATGTCCTGCGCCCCAGCCCGGTCCCCGGGACTCGCCTCGCCGCAACCGGGTCCCGAGCCAGCCTCGTGCAGCAGGAGCTGGGCCCTGGGGAGCGAGAGCAAGGCTGCAAGGAAGCTGCTGCCGGGTGCAGGGACATGACTGGGCCCAGGGACCGTGGGGCATCCCCAGACTGGAGGCTCGGGGCTCTCCACCCACCCCAGCCGGGTGATTCCTACCGCCAGGCCAGGGACCAGCCAGGACCTCCGTGCTGGAGCTATGCCCTGTGCTCCGGGCCGCGCAGGGAATGGCCGTGCCTGCACACCCAGGCCCAGCCGGGACCCGGAGCAACGGCTTGGGTTGCAGTCCCCAGCACGCAGGCCTGGCCAGGCACCTGGCAGAGCCCCACGTGGATCAGGCCCAGGCTTTCCGGCAGAGCAGGGCACTGTCGTGGCACAGGGCAAATGCCAGCCCCAAGCCCAATTCTGCTGCTGCCACCGTCGTTAGGCTTCAGGGTCATCGTGACATTGGGCGGCGCAGGGGTCACCCCCAGCGCGGAGAGCAGCTCCCAAGCGAGGCCCAGCCGGGCACCGGGGTCACAGCCAGGGGGGCTGCAAGCGTCGCCTGGAGCTCAGCCCGGCAGGATGGGCTCCACAAAGCCCCTCCGGCATCCCCCGCCCGCACCCCAGCCCCAGCCACTTTGGCCGGAGCAGCCTTGCAGCACTGCTGCGACCCCCCCACCTCCGCCTGCTGCTACGCCCTCGGCCGCCACCGCCTGTAGCCATCGGGCAAGCAGCCCGGTGCCATCGGGGCAAGACCGCCCGGGGCAGGCACTGGCGGCAGGCATGAGTCCATGCTAAGTCTTCCTGTTCAGTAGCAGCCAAGGAGACCCACTAGTGCGAGGCACTAGTCACCCCTGGAACGCGTGCAACACGCCAGGCCCAGGCACGAGATGAACTGCCCCTTCCTCACCC
>NW_005842656.1:463916-465775 GCF_000455745.1 Alligator sinensis | reverse complement strand
CCCAGGTGCCGAGGGCCCCGGGAGGCCACGGCCAAGGGGATGCCAGCAGCCTGTGGCCCCGCAGGCCCCCGTGAACACCAGGACCGTCCTCCAGGTCCCAGAGCGGTCGCAGCCCCCCGCGCCCACCATGAGAAGGGGGCTCCTGGCTGGGGGGCGAGGCGGGGACCGGGGAGCTGCAGGCGCCAGAACGCGAGGGGAAAAACAACCCCCGGGAGCCGGGCCAAGGCGGCTGATCGCGGGACCATCTGGAGTGTCTGGGGGGCTCCAGCCCGGGGAGGGGGCGGCCGCAAAGCTGTTCCCAGCTGAGCAGGAGCTTTTGGCCAAGACGGGGGGTGGTGCATGCGGGGGGCAGGCCGGGCATGCGGGGCCAGGCTCTGGGGCAGGTACCACCGACGGTGCAGCCCAGGGCCGCAGGACTCGGCTGCACTTGCTGGCAGCGCCAGGCTCCAGGCAGGACCCCTGCCAGCCCCGGGGCGCAGGCATTTGCACCCCCAGCAGACCCAGACACTGCCGGGTCCTCGTGCCAGGAGCAGACACACTCCCTTCCCCTCCGCACACTGACCCCCAGGCCTGGGCAACCCACGACAGGCTGGAGCTGCTGGGTCTGGTGGGGATGGAGCCCCCAGGCCGGGCTGGCTCCAGCAAGGGGGACCCGGGGGCTGCGAGTGAGCCCACCTTGGCTCGGCCTATTCCGTGCCCACTGCCCAGCACAGCCTCTGGGCCCTGGCCCAGACGGGGGCAGGCACCTGCTTGTCCAGGGACCTTCTGCTTCCCACGGCCACTGCCAGCCCCAGCTCCCAGGACGGGGAAGAAGCTCCTCCTCAGCTCCCAGGAGGCAGCAGAGCGAGGGAGCCAGCAGGGCCTGCTGGAGTAACGGCTCCCATGCCCTGGCTCTCACTGCCATCTCAGCCGTGGCTATAGGAAGCTTATGCCTCCCTGCCTTACACCCAGCCATGGCCTTGCCCCTGCACCTGCCCAGAGCTGCTCACAGCTGCCTGCCCGCATGGCCAGGCACGTGCATGGCTGAGAGGTGAGACCAAGCACTGCCCAGAGACTCGGCCCCGGCTGAGGGCAAGGGCCTGGGGAGAGGAGCCAGGAGCAGGCAGCTGCCACGGGGTGCAGCGTGGGCTCAGGACTGTGGCTGCTGCCCCCAAGGCCTCTCCTTGCCTGACCAGGCCCATGCAGCCACGAGCCCAGCATCTGCCTGCACCCGGGTCTGCTAGAAGGGGTGACCCCAGCAAGGGCCAGCAAGATGCTGCCTGCACGGGGCCCTGCTTCAGGCTGGCCAGGGCCTGGCGGCTCTGTGCAAGGCTGGCAGCGTTGCTCTGCCCTGGCACAGAGGGAGATGCTCCCGAGCTCCCTGCTTGTCTTCTGTTATTTCCAACCTGCATCAGCCTGCCCCCATGCCCCTCCCTTCGCCTGAGGATGGTGGCAGGGACCATGAGCTGCCGGCTCCCCCTGCCGCCCGCACCGCGGCTGGGCCTCCGCAAAGCACAATGGAGCCGGAGGCTCCGGCTGGGATCAGCCCCAGCGCCCCTGGCAGCAGGCCGCAGTCCTCAGCTTTCACACCCCGCCAGGCTTTGCAGAGCTGGACTCCTCGCCACCCTGCAGCTGCACACGCGTGTTTGCATGTGCACGTGCACACCTCCCCCACTGTGGGCACAGGCACATGGGTTTATCTCCAGGATGCCCAAGCCAAGGCCGCGAGAGCTGCAAAGCCCAGCCCAGGCAGAGGTCCTGTAGGGTCAGGACCAGAGCTGAGTCCTGCCCCGTCGGCTCTGCCCGGGCCGGGGACACAGAGGCCAGGCCCCCCGACCCGTGTGGAAGGGAGCTCCAGGCAGGCAGGCAGGCCGGCCCCT
>NW_005842656.1:463295-463885 GCF_000455745.1 Alligator sinensis | reverse complement strand
GGAACTGAATCGAGTACCTCGGAGGCTTCCTGGGCTCAGCTGGGCAGGGGCGGCCACCTCTCCGTCCTCTGCCCGGCGGATGCTCAGAGCAGCCCCAGGACTGGACCCTGCTGCAGAGCTGGAGCACCGTGCAGCCCAGACGGGCGTTTTAAATCTGAGTTTTCATGGTAGAAAAGCTCCCCTCGGTCAGATCTTTAGTTCCCCCAGCAAGAAGCCGCAGAAACCAGCCCCAGCCCCGCTCCCCCCTTTCCCCAGCTGCACGGGGAAGCCAGGAACAGCTGGAAAGGACAGAAAAACAGGGAAGGTCGTAAACAACCCGGGGCTCCAGCAGCTGCCAGGGCAGGGCACTGTGAGGTGCGGATCAGCCCAGGCGCTACGGTGGGGGGCACCTGCCCACCCACGGGGCATCAGAAAAGTGTTGCCAGCCTCGCTGGACACAGGAGACCCACTCTGCCCCCGCCAGCTCCCTACACATCACCCAGGCCCTGCCACAGCCTAAGCATAGAGAAATCCCAGAGCCGTGGGGCTGGCTGGGAGCTGCGGGGGCGCATCCAGTCCAAGCCCCGCCCGGGGCAGGGTCCTCCCCGACA
>NW_005842656.1:461280-463201 GCF_000455745.1 Alligator sinensis | reverse complement strand
TCCGGCTGGTGCTGGGCAGGGTGGAACTGAGCCGGGCACACCCAGATGCCAGAGGGTTCCCCACACCCAGGCCTGGCCTGGCCCCCAAGCCTGCACTCCTGTCTGCCCCCAGCACCAGCGCTGTCCCAGTGCCTGTGGCTTCGGCACTTCTCCAAATCCAAAGGCCAAGGCAGCGAAACGTCGTCCTGCGCGACCCTGGCTGTGGGGCTTGGGCTCTGCACCAGCCCGGGGCAAGGCTGCCTGGTGCTGTGGCTCCCGCTGGCGATCAGCAGACGACTAATTGGATTCCAGCGCTGCCGTGCTCGCCGCGGGGCTGAAAGGCATTTATCTGGCCGATTAGCTCCGGATCGCCAGCATGGTGCACAGACCTCGCCCCGGGGCGCCTGCAGACAGACACTTGGCCGGGGATCAGCTTAGCAGAGCTCTTCGGCTTAACGAGGCGGCAGCCAGCTGCAGCGGGGGCTTGGCTGGGCGGTGGCAAGGAGCTGCCAGCCAGGAGCAGCATGACTGGCGCACTGTGCTGTGCCGGCTCGCGGGCTGCGTGCCCAGCCAGCCTCCGTGCCGTGTGGGGAGCTGGGCATGCAGCCTCTCTCCAAACTGCCACCCACAACCCTGCTTGCCTGCCTCCACACACAGGGCACCGACAGCTGGGCCGTGCCCTGCGCGGCACCGCCTCACTACCCTCCTGACAAGCCTGCCTGCTCCCTGGGCGAGTGTGGGGGAGAGGGCGGCCCCCCACCTGCTCCCAATACCTAGGAGCATCACAGCGGCGCTTCTGCCTTGCCTGGCAGCTCTGAACTGGCTGTTCCCTTCCACCAAGCAGGCGAGACCGTGGCCACACTTCCACCAGGGAAGCAATGGGCAGGGAGAGGCCCAGGGCTGCCTGCAGCAGGCAGCGGGGCTGGTGGGATCGGGGCCATGGCAGGCGAGGGCACTGTGCAGTCGAGAAGGCTTTGATTCCAGCCCCTTCCCCTTCCTTGCATGAGCGCAGAGCCTCAGCCAGGGCCCGTACAAGTGATCGGAGCCTGCTCTGGCCTGGCAGCTGCAGCAGCTCCCTGGGCCCACACCCCTCTGGTGCCAGCAAGGGCAGGGACAGCAGCCAGGAGCGCTGGTAACAAGAGGAACGTTTATTCATGAACCTGCTCCTTCCTGATGCACTTCCCAAGCCCTGGGGACCCTCGTGCGCCCCAGGTCCCCAAGGGCTGCCCGGACCATGCTGGGTGCGAGCCCATCAGGAGGTGCACGGAGTAAGGGGGCAGCACGTGGCTGCCCGCCTGTTCTCCCAACAGATCACACCAGTCAGTTCTGGAAGGGGCAAGAAGGCAAAGTCAGCTGCCAGGATGGGTGAGTGCTCCCTCCTGATGACAGAGCAAGGATCCAGGAGGGGCAAGTTAGAAGCTGAAGGCAGAAGAGGTGCAGCCGCCTGTGCGCTCCAGAGAAAGCCTGGAGCGCGTGAGCGCGTCAACAGTGGGCTGTAGACAGTCGGCAGAAAGCCCTTCCCCTCCCAGGCAGGGCTGCCCTGGGCCCTTTGCAGTGCCAGGGGCAGGCGGAGTGCCAGGTCCCTGGTTACAGTGGTTGGTCCCGTATTAAAATGGAAGATAGATACATATCTGTCTATAAACAGGGGTGCCCGCAGGAGGCCCCGGTCCCAAGCCAAGCGCCGGTGAGTGGGGTTAGAGGGATCAGCAGAGCCAGGTCTCCTCCCAGCTCGAGACGTGGCAGGAACTATTCACAGCTTGCGAGTGCAGATGTCCTCGCTGCCCTGTGCTGGTACCAGGGGCTCAGCAGGACGATGATGACTCCTTGGAGGGCGCATGGGCCAACAGGCGCTTGCAGCAGTCCTGGGACAGAGGGATGGGAGCCTTTAGCATGCCTGGGACACAGAAAGCCATGGGGCGGTGGGGGGGGGGGGGGCATATTC
>NW_005842656.1:436203-461015 GCF_000455745.1 Alligator sinensis | reverse complement strand
CCCCCCCCAGCCGAGCCCCAAGGCACGGGTCGGTGGCCAGCAGGTGGAAGTCCTCACCTCTTTCCTGCCCTCAGACGATTTCAACCTTGCTCAAGCTGCGTGGTTGGCTGGCGATCCAGACAGTTTCTGTAACTGGACAGTGCAGGTGACTGGTGAGAGCAGAGCAGGCCGAGGCAGGGCCTGGCCACACCTAGGGGCTCCCTGCGGGCAGGCTGCCTGGTTAACAACTGCTCCCTTACTCAAGCCTGGTCCAGGGCTTTGACTCTGGAGGAAGAGCCATTTCCCTGACCATGAGAGTGCAGATCAGCCCCACCCAGCTCAGCCTAGAGCTGGGCCTGGCGCTGAAGCAAGAGCCAGGCCAGATCTGGAGACTGACATGCCCATGAGACTTTTAAAAAGGCTGGGGTGCTCAGAGAGGGTGAAGGTGAGATCCAGGGCACTGAGACGCAGAGGGAGGAGCTCAAAGGCAAGAACAAGGGAACAAGGGTAGTGTCACCAGGGAAGGAGTGGGGAAAAGCTACAGAGGACGATGCCCAGACAAGTACAGCAGCAAGATGCGAGCCCCGAGGCCCAGGACCAGTGGTGTCAGGGCTCTGGTCCAAATGCAGACCGAACTGAGGCAGAGTCCAGCCAGCACCGTGTTCCTGTCCCGCCTGGGCTACGCTGAAAGCCCAGGGCTCACCAGTGGGTGCTCAGAGGGGGCGAGCACTCACCAGCTGTATGTTCTCCTTGCTGGCGTGCTCCGGCTCTGGCGTGACATCCCGGCTCTTCCTCTCCAACATCACTGGGGTCCCCAGCACCTTCCGCTACAGTCAGGAAAGGAGAGGGTTGTTGGCAATGAAAGGGAGTGGTGGGGCATTGGCACAGCCCAGTCCCCATCCCCAGCCTGGGCTGTGCCTCTGGGGGAAGCTTAAAACCCCCCTGACACACAGAGCAGAAATGGGGGGTGGGCAAGCAGCACAGCCCAGAAGCCTGGGAAATACTGCAGCAGGTGGTTGCTGGAAAAAGGCACGAGAAGCAGGAGTCTTGGTAGAACAGACTCCATGCAAGTCTGCCGTGTGATGCAGCTGCTCAGAAAATGACTGTGGTTTTGGGCTAAATCAGTAGAAGCATTAGGTACAAGATGCGGGAGGTGACTGTGCCTCTCTGCTCAGCATCTGGGTACTGTGTGCAGTTCTGGGCTCCACATATGAAAAAAGATGTGTGAGAGGGTGAAGTGTGAAGTGAGAGGGTCCAGAGGCTGGTGACCACGATAATCAAGGGCTTGGAAGGCAAGTCCTACGAGGAGAGGCTGAAGGAGCTGGACATGTTCAGTTTGCAGAAAAGATATTTGAGAGAAGACGTGAGAGCCGTCTGCAAATCCCTGCAGGGCTGCCAGAGAGAAGAGGGAAAGCCCCTGTTCTTCCTTGCCATGGAAAGAGGAGGACGTGGGCCAATGGCTTGAAGTTGCAGCAAAGCAGGTTTAGCTTGGAGATTGTAAAACACTTCCTCACCATCAGAGCAGGGAGGCCATGGGGGAGACACCAGGGAAGGGGGACTCTCCATCACTGCAGGGTTTGAGGAAAGGCCGGGCAGCCACTGGTTGGGGATGATCTGGGCACGGCGATGCCTGTGTTCTACCACGGGGACTGCCCAGGCTTCCGGGCATTGCTGGTTGCTCCCACCCCCGCCCTTTTTTCTGCTCCATGTGTCTGCCCTGCTCTCGAGCTGGCCAGCCAGGCGGCTGGCTACCCAGCGAGGCACCTTGCCCTCTTTGAAGCCTTGCTGAGTTCCACAGCCGGGGACACAGGACACTGGAGTCTGTCAGCTCAGCCGTGCTGGCCTGGCCATCAGCCTTCGTGTGCGGTGCCTGCCTCGTCTCAGCCAGGCTGTCGCCCAGATGTCTCATGGGCTCACAACAGCAGGGCTAGAAGGGGTCTGGAGAGGGCTCTAGTGCAACCCCCTGCTCAAGGCAGGAGCCTCAGTCCTCTCCTCCCAAGTAAGCAGACCCATCCTGTCCAACTCTCCAGGCCTCCTCATGGGCTCCTGGCCCCCTCTGCCCCAGAACGGTTCCTGGGCAAAGTGCTCAGTGGCTGAGATGCTGGCACCTGTTTCCCAGTCTCTCCATAGAGAGTTTGCTTGCTCCTCTGCCTACCCCAGGCTCAGCTAGGATCTTCACTGGACAGGGCCCTCCCCGAGCTGCTCCAGGCAGGCCCAGAGGGGCTGCAAAGCTGCCTACTGCATCACAGGGCAGCAGGAAGGGCAGGCAGCTGTGCAGAGCTGGAGCGTGCTCCCCCTTCTCAGACAGCGATGACCGAGCACTCCCACCACATACCTTGATGAGGCCGCTGAAGGATCGGGACCGGGTGCGCCGCTGCACTGGGGGTGTGGGCACGTCGGCCCCAGGAGTGACAGCTCCAGGGAGCTTGTGGAACTAGGAGGAAACCAAGATCGTGTTAACAGAGTCCTGCTAGTGCCTGCTCAGCTCCAGCTTCCCCCCATCCCAGCTCCCAAGAGAGCCCTGCCATCCCCAATGCACTCGGTATCCAGAGGCCCCCAGCCCAGGACAATGCACAGAGCAGAGGAGCAGGGTGGGGGTACTGCCTAAGGCACCCCCCAGCACTACCTGCCGGATGAGCTTCTTCTTCTTGGCCGAGTCGGGCATGTTGTGGACGTGGCGGAAGAGCTCCCGGAGTGCCTCCTCCGTGCGCTGCTGTGTCTCCTGCTGTGGTGAGGGCTCCGGCCTGCCCCGCTTTGGAGACTTCAGGGGCTGCAGCTCCTTGGAGGCAGGAGCCGTGGGCAAGTCCAGGTCGTCCTGGCAAAAGGGAAAGGTCAGACTCCCGCTTGCTTATGTTGCCCAGAGCCACCCAATTTGTCACCAGCCCACACCTGCCGTTAGGGCCAAGGGCCCCATAGAAGCAGTTGAGCCAGTGGCCTCCCCATCCCCACAAGCAGGGCAGGGCTCCCGATGAGCTTGCAAAGCTCAGTGCAAAGCTCAGGGGCTGCAGAGGAAGGACACCCCTGCCTCTCGCCTCCCTCCCCTAGCCAGTACTCCTCCAGGCGGCTCAAATGTCTCAACAACACTTCTAGAGCGGGATGGGAACAGTTCCCTCCCATCAGTGGAGGCTTGATACCACCCCACTGCTGCAGCAGCCTGTGTGCTATGGCCCAGCGTGGTCAGGTCAGGAGCCATCATGAGTGGTTGAAGCTCCCATCTAGGGCAGTGCCTCTGCTGCCCGCGTTGCACTTGGACACTGCTGCCTTGCCTTGTACTTTGCTCTGCAGCTGCTCCAGCGCCTCCCACCCCCCACGGGTCCTTTCCCATGCTGTGGCAGGGCTGGCTGAGCCCCAGTGCTGGGTGGCAGATCTGCACCTGCACTCACAAACCCTCACTGGGGCAGGCTGGCCTACCCCCACCCTTTCCAGGGCAGCCTGTTGAACTCACCTTGGAGGCATGCGCTCTAGAGCTCAGGTACTGCAGCCTGGCGCACTCCCGGATGTACACCGGAGCCTGGGCAGGAGAGAAAGTGATAATGAGTTCAGGGGAAAGCTATCATTTCCCTTGCTTGGCTCCAGAGAAGAACCATGGCCCCACTGTGAACGTCTCCCCAGGCACTCCCAGGAGCCAGCAGCTCCCAGCAGTCCTTTCAACAGGGATTCTCTCTGCTCAGTGCAGCCGCAGGAGTCCCTAGGCAGCGTGCTCCCAGCTGATGCACAAGACACAAGGGAAGCAGTGCAAAACAAGCCCCCAGTGTGCTGCCTTCCTGCATGCAGGCGCCTGGGCAACTGCAGAGGCCTATCTGGGGGCAGGACACTCATGCAGGAGGTGTACCCTGGCCAGGGCACACAGGCCTGCCAAGCGCTGCCTGAGGGCACCAGGCCCAGGAGACCCCAAGTGCACTGCAGAGCTGCTCACTGATCTACTACACCCACCGTCCCCTCATGTCACAGCTGACTCCCCCCCTGGCTGATCCAGCACCTCCTGATGCTCGGCTGGGAACAACTCCACGGGAAGCTCGCCCTGGAGCGACCTTCCTTCCAGCCCCCCAGGCTCCCCAGCTGCGGGGCCCCGGACAGCATGCCCGACAAAGTGGGACCGGGGTGCATCCCAGAGCCTGCTGGCGCCGATCCCCAGCTGGCCAGCAGAGGGTGATGTTAGGCCACACGGTGCTTGCCCAGGGCCAAGGCAGAAAGGCCAAGTCTTGGCGGGGCACTGCTGTGTCCTGGGCTTGGGCTGGGCCGGTGTCTGAGCCAGCGACCCCTCTCCAGTCACTGCAGGGAAGCAGCAAAAGAAGGCTCCCGCTGGAGGGTGCACAGACTGCACTGTGGGCAGCGAGGGGCAGCAGGGAGAGCAGGGACCTGGGGCCCGCACCTTGAAGAGTTTCTGCGAGTGTTTGATCATGAAGGCGACGCCATTGTTGAGCTTGGTGATGTTCTCCTGCAAGTCGTTGGCTGTCACCTGGGAGGGAAGACCCGGGGCAGGACAGTTAGGGCAAGGGGAGGAGGAAGGGGCTCTACGTCTTGGCTCCCAGGCAGGAGCTCTCACTGCTCCAGCCACTGCTGTTACAAGGTGCAGGCACTGTGAGTGGTGCTCAGCGCTGTGGAGGTGTACAGGCTGACACAGGACATAGTCCTTCACCTGCCAGGGCACCTCAGTTGAACAGAGCCCTGCAGTGAGGCTGCCTTGTGAGCACGGTGCTTCTTAAGACCACTGAGATGTGCAGAGAGAGGAAGCAAATAATCACATCTGCTGCATAGAGCCTCAGCCCCAACCCCACCTCCCACTGCCCCAGCAGTGCCTACTGCCCTGTCCCAAGCAGCAGACATGACCTGCTTCTCCAACCCTGTGCCCACAACCAGCTCTGGTGACCCACTGCAGTGCCTTCTCCCATGGCAGCCTGGAGTTGCCCAGTGCTGCGTGGCTCGCCAAGCGCTGCTTACATTGCGGGGCCACAGGATGTGGGGCGCGAACATGAGGGCCAGGTTGTGGGCAGACATCTTGTTCTTGTCCTGCTTCTTGGCTGTCTGGTACAGCAGGTCCAGCAGCAGCTTGAGCAGGCTGCGGTTGGGCGCAGGCAGGAGGAGGAAGAGCAGCTGCAGCGCCTCAATCTGCCGCTCCTTGTCGGGGGCACCCGTCTTGTTGCCCTTCTCGTCGAACAGCATCAGGTCTGCAAAGGGGGTGGGGGCCAGCTTTCATAGCCCGCATCGAGCAACTGCTCACTCCAGCCCACCCAGCGTGTGCGGCCTCCAGACACTCCCACTTGCTTTCTGGTTCCCTTGCTCTGCATAAGAGATCTCACCTCTCTGACTCCAGCCCTCCTGCTCTTGGGGCCAAGCATGTGGGGAAACAGGCCAGGGATGGTCTACGTGCAGTGATGCCTGTGCTCTGCCGTGGGGGTGTCCCAGGTCTCTGGGCTGTGCTGGTTGCCTCCACACCCCTTTCTGCTCCATGTGTCAGGAGGGTTTCAAACTTCCCTGAGAGGCGCTGGGTGCTGCTGCAGCCCAGGCTGGGGCTTGGGCTGGGCTGTGCCAATGCTCCTGCTGGCACCAAGCCCTCAGGGTCCTGGCTGGAGGGTCTTTCCCCTGTGCTCAGGCTCAGCCCCACACAGCACTGGGGCAGGAAGGGATTTCCCCCCTGCTCAGACTGGTGGGGACTGCGGGGTTTTGCCTTCCTCTGCAGTGGGGGCACAGCCTGGGCCTGGGATCTCTGGAGCGTCCATGAACCCCAGGAAGCAGCGGGACGTTGATAGCTGTGGCCCCCCTGCGTTTCCAGGGGCAGGGGTGGGGGTGATGCCTGGGGCTGCGTCAGGGGTGACAGTAGTTTTACAGGGTTAGATTACGTTTGGACAGGGCTGATCGTGCCTCAAGCAGGGCTTGGAACAGAGGTGACCCCTGCGGGTCCCTCCCAGCCCCACGGCTCTAGGATTTCTATGAAAGTGCCCTTTTCCCCTGCCCTTGAGTGCCTCTGAATTCCTCCCCCTCCCTCCAGAGAAAACCACCTTGAGACAAATGTAGCTGCGTGGGGTCCTTCGGCATTAGCTGCCCCCAGCTGGCCTGGTCCCCCTGCTTTGCACATCGTTGCCCACTCACCTGCAATCTTGAGGTGGGCATGGAAGTGCTTGCGCGTGAGCAGAGGCTCCGGCAGCTCACCCAGGAACACCTTCAGCAGCGTGGCCACATCATTGGAGTGGAACTCCCCCGAGTCCAGGTCCACGTCCATCCCACTGTTCAGGGCGTCCTTCAGGAGCTGCTGGCGGACACTGTTTCCTGGCACCCGGAACAAGCCCTCCACGCGTAGGTCTGCCCAGCGGGAGCAAACAAGAGTGCCTGTCAGCCTCGTACCGCAGCCCGCGCCCAACCCCATGTCCCGTGAACTGCCTGCAGAGCCCAGGCTGCAGCAGGTGCCTCATGTCCCTCCCATCTCAGAGCCCCCAGGGTGCCAGGGCCCCAGCACCAGCAGGCACTCCTGGCTGAGGACAAGCTGCTCTCTACTGCACACACCTGTTGGAAGCAGCCAGGCATGACATTGGAGCCACTTACTCTTGTGCAGGTACTCAATCAGCTGAGAGACTTGGGCGATGCCTTCTTCCGTCAGCGGAGACCCGAACACCACTCCTTTGTCTGAAACAAGTGTGGGGAGTGAGCCAGATGGCCCAGAACCAGAACTCTGGCCTGAAAACCGCCCACCCAGCTCTGAGAAACATTTCCCTGACAAGACCAGGCTCTCCAGTGCAGGGGTGGGAGGAAGCTGTTCTGGTTTTGAAAAGCTGGTGCCTAAAGATCATAAATGCCCCCCTTACACAGGACATGACACATGCCCCCCAACAGCTCCTTGTGAAGGTAGCACTTGGAGCCTTGAAGCAGGCCTGCTCTTAACCCAACGCCCATGCAAATGGATCCTCAACAATTTTTTGAAGCACACATAGGATCATAGAAAATGAGGGCTGGAAGAGACCTCAGGAGGTTGCATCTAGTCCAACCCCCTGCTCCAAGCAGGACCAGCCCCAACTACATCATCCCAGCCAAGGCTTTGTCAGGTAAGGCCCTAAAAACTTCCAATGATGGAGATGCCACCACCTCTCTGGGAAGCCTGTTCCAGTATTTTATTACCCTTCTAGTGAGAAAATTCTTCTTAATATCTAACCAAAGTTCCCTTGCTGCAGCTTGAGCCCATTGCTCCTTGTTTTGCCATCTACCACCACTGAGAACAGCCCAGCTCCGTCCTCTTTGCAGCCCCCCTGCAGGGAGGTGAAGGCTGCTATTCAATCCCCTCTCAGGCTTCTCTTCTCCAGACTAAATCAGCCCAGGTCCCCCAGCCTCTCCTCACCAGTCCTGTCCCCCAGCCCACAACCATTTCCATTGCCCTCCGCTGGACTCTCTCCAATGTGTCCACATCCTTTCTGTAGTGGAGGGCCCACAGCTGGACACAGGACTCCAGATGTGGCCTCCCCAGTGCTGAATAGAGGGGAAGGATCACGTCCCTCCATCTGCTGGTAACGCTCCTACCCATGCAGCCCAGGATGCTGGTAGCCTTCTTGGCACCAAGGGCACACTGCTGGCTCCTATTTAGCTTCTTGTCCCGTCCCCCCAGGTCCTTTTCTGCCCATCCAGTCACCCCCAGCCTGCATGGGACTGTTCCTTCTTAAGTGCAGGACTTTGCACTAGTCCTTGTTGAACCCCATGAGATTTCTTTTGGTGCAATCCTCCAATTTGTCTCAGTCACTCTGAATCCTAGCCCTGCCCTCCAGTGTATCTACTACTTCTCCCAGCTTGGTGTCATCAGCAAACTTGGTGAGAGTGCACTCCATCCCATCTTCCAGGTCCTTGATGAAGACACAGAACAAAACCAACCCCAGGAGGAACCCGCAGGGCATCCACTGGATACTGGTTGCCAACTAGACATTGAGCCACAGATCACAACTCTCTGAGCCCGATGCTGTAGCCAGTTTTCTATCCCCCACACAGTCCATTCATCCAACCTGTACTCCCTTAGCTTGCCTGTGAGACTGTTGTGGGAGACACATGTGAGAACAGCCACGTTGGAGCCAATGCTCCAGCCCTGCAAAGCCAGGCCTGCCAGGAGCAGCTAAGGGAGGAAAGTCACCCCCAGCACTCCCTCTACCTGTTCCAAGCTCTCTCAGGTGGATGCACTGCATGGAAGCAGGGACTCGGGAAGCTCTGGCTGTGGCTTGTTAATGCTGCCAGCTGTGTAGACGAACCACACAAACATGCTGGACCCAGCCCTGAGCTCAGTTGCAGCCCTATGGTCTGACGCTGCCATGCAGTTAGACCATAGACACAGTTAAGGGAACAGTTCAGTCCAGTCCACACTGCAAAATTCAATGCTGTCTTTTGGCTTGAGGGAGACTTGTGCCCAGTGGGGCTGATCTCACGCAGACCACGGCGGTGGTGGGAAGGGAGGTGCCTGCTTGGTGCACAGTGATAGCTGGGTGCTGCCCAGGCAGAAGAAAGAACAAGAGAGATGTGGTCAGGAGAGGAGGGTGAGTGCTGCAGGTGAGGCCAGCTGCGGCCTGGCTGGGGAATGCCCATTGGCTCACATTTGCAGACGCTGCTCGAGGAGGCCAGACTAGTGGAATCAGCTCCTGCCTCCCCCTGACCTGCGTGTGCAGAAGTGTGGTGCCAGATGGCCGGACAAGACGCAGGAAGAGTGGGAAGCATGGAGGCAAGCTGTCTTATGGTGGGGGGCACCTCACCCACAACCACGGGTGGACTGTCCTCTCGGCAGGTGGAAGATGCTGGTGGAAGATTCCCAGCCACTGGCCAGCAATTCAGGCCCACAAATCCTGAAGCAACACGGCATGAAAACAAGCTGAAAGGGGCAGGCCGGACGGACAGGAGAACGGACCAGACAAGGAGCTCGTTCAAGTGACACTGGCTTGCTAAGCCAGTGCAGAAACCTTCCTGCCTGCAGAGGCTCCAGGGTGGGAGTGTCGCTGTCAAGAAGAGGAGCACAAACATGAGCACTGCCACCCGGACTGCCCGGGCCTGCGGTCAGTTCCACTGGGCCCAGGCCAGGCAGCCACAGGAGACCAGCTGCCCTCACCACCCTCCTGAAGGAAAGCCAACCTCTTAGGCTGACAAGGCCACGGGGCTGGTGTTGGAACAAACCTTCTGGCAAGCAGGCCAATGGAAGGGCTGTCGGACATTGTGTCATTCACTGTGCTGTCCCCTGAGACCTTCGGGATACGCCGTCAGCCCCCAGGAATTCCCACTTCCTGCTGCTCAAGATATGCAAGGCCTCTCTTGGATCAGGTACAAGCAAAAGCCTCCCGGTTCTGTAGGAAGGAACGGTGTCCGAAGGGAGGGATGGTTTGCAACAGCAAGCTGTCCTCGAGGGAAGCCAAGCAAGAGGCTTGGATACTGAGCCAACAAGTTTGGAGCCTTTGGCAGCCAGGAGAGGGCTGAGCAGACACCTGGGGGTATGCTCAGGACAGAGGATTACACAGCTTGGAGGGCTGGACCTCTTCTCCAGACAAGAAGTTAAAATCCAGATGAACACTCAATTCTCAGAAGACTTTGAAAGCACCTGGAAACAGGCACCGAGCTGCAGCAGTCTTGAAAATACTCTGTTACGGGTGAACCCAGAGGCAGAAGCATCCTGCACAATGGTAAGACCTTCTCATGACAGCATGCGTCTGCTTCCAGGTGAGGCAGAGCTGGGAAGTGCTGACTCCAGCTTGTAGAGTTTTGAAGAATCATTATTTGCCCTCCCAGGTCCACCGCTGCAGACCACAGAGAAAGCTTTGCACTGGGACCGACGTCACTGTCCCTGTGACCAGATGCTGAACCATCTTTAATGCTCAGGCTCACCTCCATCAAAGATCAGGTAGAGGGGAAAAGTTAATTAGTGGTAACGAGAGGTGTGAAAAGAAGTGGTCTCCAGAGATGGCAGGGCTCAGGCAGGGGCCAGGGGGCTGCCGTGTGGTTTGAGTCAGAAGAGACCTCCCCCCAGCCCAGGCATGCAGCCAGCAGGCTCCAAAGCACCTGCCAGCATCACAGTACTATGGACACGCAGCCACGGAAGGATTCAGAGGCCACGTTGAGAAGCATGCAGTCCCAGGGGTGTTTTTTGAGGAGCCTGCACTGCTAGCTGGAGACACTCATTTTGAAAGCTATTAAAATGGAGTTCCAGAACAGTACAATCAATACGCTTCAAAAAATCCAAAATCAACAGAGATGAGGAAACCTCATGAGCCTCCTGGAAAGGCCGTTTGGAGAACGTGGAGATTTCTGCATTGTCTTTATGAAAAATTCTGCCTGATTTGGTTACCCCACTAGCTCTATTATCTACCAGGTTGGAAGGGCACGTTGTATGTCTCGAGGCACAGGGATAGAAGAGTTGTACAGACAGCTGGGGACAGATGGGGCCAGCCTTTGGCATGTAGCACAAGGACCTGGCCTACATGTAGACCTCTGTGCAAGCTGCGCTGAGATAAGCTGAACCAGGAGGGTAGAGGAGCTGCCTGGCTTGCATGGGTGGTGCTTTAGGGCCTAGTACTAGGGGTACACCCTGGGTGAGCCCACGTTAAAACTGAAGGCAAAGCAGTCCCTGTAAAGCCAAGACAGAGGGGTAACTAACTCCCTGCCTTCCAAGACCAGGAGAGATTAAAGAGAAGCAAGCAGCCACAGCTGGCAACACTTGAGGGAAACAGGCCACAGCTCTGCCTTGCCAGCAGACAGCTGGGCTAAAGGGAAAGCTCTGGCCAAAGGCAGGTAAGTACCGGGGGCCGCACAGACAGTTAAATTGTTCCTGCCCTTGATGGGTAAAGGGAGATTTGAACAGACTCGTTTGTGGAGAGTCCTTCACGGCATAGTGCCAGGGCTGGGCTGTGGGCGCCAGCTCACGGGGAAAGGAGGTAGAGTGCTGGGAGGCCAAGGTGTCCGAGGCAGAGCCCGGAGTCCTGAAACAGAGGAGGCTGCTGCAGAGCGACTCTGCTTCCCCGCTTTCAATCCAGTGAATCTTAAAGGGAGCTGGGAGAGCAGAAGCAGCTCAGGCTCTGCTCTCGCTGGGCCAGGACGCGAAGGCAGGAGGAACTGAATGGAACAGCCCCAGAGGTTGGACTGTGCTCCCTTTGCAGGCAGGTTTGCCACCAACCCCCTGTAACCAGGGGTGGCCCAAAGAGAGCGCAGGCTGGGGCAGCTTACCTGCACCCGGGATCCCAACCGGCACGGATGTGACTCTCGAGAGTTGAGCCGAGGTCTGTGCAGAGGGCAGAGGGTGGTGCCAAGTGTTGGCTATGGAGATGAGAAGGCCGGAGCCTGAGCATTACTTCTTTCCAACACCGACGGTCCTTCTGTGTCTATTCTTGCCGCCTTTAGCATTGCCCTGTGCTTAATAGGGATGGGCTCTAAACTAAGGAGAACTCTGCAAGTTGCAGACGGAAACTCAGGGCCACGAGAGGCAGAAGGAAGACCGGACACCTGAATTTTCTATGATTCTATGAATTACTGACACAAGACTTCAGTGTCTGACGGGGTGGGCCTGCCCAGGTCCGATATACCCATCCCAAAGCAGACGGAGCTGGGTCGCGCAGTCTGAGCTCACCAGAGCAGCGTCTGCTTACACCGAACCCACTGGGACCCAAGACTGACTACAGCTGGGGGAGCTACTGCAACCTAAGAATAAGAGTGACCTCTGGGAAACAAGGAGAGCAAATGCAAAGGTCTCCCTATGGCAACTCTGGGTGCCAAACGCACATCAAAGGAAGCAGGTTACCTTGCATTCAGCCACTTCTAATGAGCTGCCCTCCTGGTTTTGCCTTGTCCCTCTGGCTAACGGCCCAGCTGCTGGTAACAGCCCCAGCATTAGGCACTGAGCAAACCTCTGGCCAGCTCTCCAAGGGCTCACACCATGTACAAGGGCACAACTGGTGGGTGCAGCAAAGACCATGGGCAAATCGCCTGCCTCTCAAGGACAAGCTCAGAGTGGGAGCTTGGCGCATGGTACAGCTAACTTCCAAGGCCCACATCAACTGGCAGAGCTGGGTTGCTGGCTCTGGACACTGCTCACCTTTCCGCTTCAGAGACATGAGGGACCGAAAGAATCCTGAGGCCGTGCCGGTCCCGCCGGGCAGCTTGGGCTCCTCCTCCCCCATCAGCTGGGCCAGCTCCGTCCCAGGCAGGTCGATGAGCCGGGTGATGTTGCTGACCACGAGCTCTGTGAAGACTTCGGGTTTCTCATGCCGCAGCTTCTCCACAAAGAAGTCGGGGTTGAAGATGATGGGCTGGCCGCGCAGGGAGGGGTCGTTGCAGATGACGAAGTTGCAGATGGTCTCACTGAGAACAGAAAAGAGAGAGAGTCAAACTCTTCCTCCTGACTCACTCAGGCAGCTGCAGCCTCCCTGCAGCCTGGATCGGATTCAGAAGATAGCTGCTGGCATGAGAGCTGCCAGTGCTCTCCCATCCCCACTATCCCAGCAGTGCCGGGGACCCGCAGCACCCTTAGCTTGAGTGGATGTGAGGAAATATTTATTCACTGTTAGAACTGTGAGGAAGTGGAACAGATGCCAGGGAAGTGGGGACTCTCCAGCCCTGGAGGTGTTCGAGCAGAGGCTGGACAGCCACTAGTGAGGGATGACCTAGGGGCAGCAATGCCCGTGCTCTGCTATAGGGATGTCACAGCTGGCTGTCCCCTCTCCTTTCCGCTCCATGTAACAGGGGGGTTTTAATCCTCCCCGAGGCACTGGGTGCTGCTGCAGCCCACGCTGGGGACAGGACTGGGCTGTGTCAATGGTCCTGCTGGCACCAACACTGTAGGGTCCTGGCTGGAGGGTCTTCCCCCGCACTCAGGGTCAGCCCCATGCTGCGCTGCGGGCAGGGAGGGATTTCCCCCTGCTTAGCCTGGTCTGAACTGGGGGTATTTTGCCTTCCTCTGCAGCAGGGGCATGGCCTGGCCCTGGGCTCTCTGCAGTGCCCACGACCCCCCTGGCAGCAGTAAGACATTGGCAGCTGTGGCCCCCCTGTATCCCAGGGGCCGGTGTGGGTGCGATACCTGGGGCTGTGTCAGGGGTGACTGTGTTGTGTGGCTCTACGTTGCACATGGGGTTTGTCTGGGCTGGTTTGGACAGGGCTGATCCTGGGACTGGATGTGACCCCGCAGCTCCCTGCCAGCCGTTTCCCTATGATTTTAAGGCTCATCATGACTCAATCTGGTGGACAAGGCAGTCGCATACAACAAAGAACAGAAACATGGGACTGGGCAGGAGCTGGGTCACTGCATCCAGGCCTCAGCCTCGCAGGTGCCCACACCCAAGCATCCCTTTCATAACCGGCTTACGCGCCATTAGTTTTCTCGTCCCCATCCTCCTGGTGGGAGGCTGCTGCAGAATCTCACTGCTCCCCTGATTAAGTAATTTTCTGCCTAAATTGGTTCACAGCCAGTTTGCACTCATTTGTTCTTGTGCACGCTCCAAACTCGTAGCTAGAAGCTTCCTTTACTGTGGGGTCAGCACTCTCCTGGGTTTTGCTTCACATTATAATTAGCAGCGACTGAGACAAGATACAGAAAACGCCTCAAGCAAGCTGTTGCGTGGCTCCTTGCTGAGCCTTGATACCAAGATTTCAGGCCACTAAACACTCCGAGAGGGAGAGATCTCAGAGAAGGAGAAAAATGGCCAACCAAACTTCCACCCTCACAAGCCGACCATTGCTGGACAAGAGAGCAGACCAGGGCCGATCTGCGGGAAGGCACAGCAGTGTTCGCAGACTGTAAAACAAGAGCAGAGCTTGGTGGTCATCTGCACAGCGCTGGCCATGGGGCTCCCCTGGATGAGCCCCTACAGGAACTCAGGCTGGGTGGCCCACAAGAGCTCAACTGGCAGCCCGTGGGCTCCTGCCACCCTTATAGCTGTGGCTCCCTGCACCTTCCCCCGGGGGTCTGGGCATTGCTCCCCCAACCATCACTGCCTCCTGCTGCTGCCACCAGTGCCATGTTCCTCCTTCTTGCCTCCAGGCCACTGGGGTTTGTGGGATCCCCACTCTCTTCTCCAGCGTCTGCTTCATACCTCCCACTGGCAAAAGGGCAGTGGCAGGAACTGTGGGGTTGTGCCTTATTTTGCAGTTAATTGTCCCTTTAGCTTCCAGCGCTGGCGGAGAATCCAAGGAGTCCTCTCTGCTAACATCCGTGCCCCACGCAGGCACTGCTGGGCTGCAGGCAAATCGCCTCCAGCTTCTCTCAGATGACTGCGTAGACTGAGCTCCTCGCCCCTGTCATTAGGACGCAGCGGGGAGATGAACCCTGGGTCACTGAAGCCATGCCCTGCTATTGTAGGCGCCCATGCCGTAAGCCCACCCATGGCCTGCTTATGCTCTGTTTTAAAATTAAATGAGGAGGAGTGGGAACAAGCAACCTGCTGGAAGGGCTTTCCACAGCATCCTTCCTTGGATGACTAGGAAGCTTCTTCTAATGTCCGGTCGAAGGGTCACAGCCAGCTCATGCCCACGTGGCTCCTGTGCCAACACTGTCCTTTACCTTACAGAGGACCTGCCCTCCCTGACGTATTCCCAGACAGCAATCACGTCCCCTCTCAGACGCACTGCGTTGCGCTCACAGAGCCCGGTGCATCGTCTGTGCCAGTCAGACGGGCTCGCCACTCCCCACTCACCCTAGCAGCCTTTCTCCACACCCATTCCTGTTTAAACTCATCTTTCTTCAATACTGGTGACCAGCACCGTCTGCAGTACGTCAGCAGAGCTGAACTGCCACCATCTTTGTTTCCGATATAGATTTGCCGTTGTACCTCTCACCCAACACACCCTTGGATCACATTCTCTCGTGCGTGTACGTCACACCGGTGGCTTACAAATCATCCTGCGATCAGCTAGTACGTCCAACTCGTTTCCAACAGACAAAGCCCAGTTTACTGCAGAATTTATTATTAGGGCTCTATGTTTCCAGTCCTGCAGTCCAGTTCTTCCTGCACGATATTCTGATCCTCCTCCATATCAGCAATGCCTCACCACCTCTGTCATCCCCAAAGTTCATTGGCACACCCCTGCTTTTGCTGCCAAGGTTATTAATGAACATATTAAGACCAGTCCCAAGGCCGATCCTCAAGGAACTCCATTGGCAACCCCACTGTCAACAAGTCTCCTCTCAGTACATCCCTTTGCTGTCACCCGCATCAGTTCCTAGCCCACCTTACAGTCCTTGTATCAATCCCCATTTCTCCAGTGTAAATTATGGTATCATCTCAAACACTGTAGTGAAGGGCAGACAGATTAGTTCTCCTGCCTTTCTTGGCTAGAAAAGTAAGTTCTTATCCAAGAAATATATCCATTTAAATTAGGCGCAGCCTACCTTTGGTAAACTCATTTTTTTTTTTTATACTCTCTTCCATTTTCTCTCATCTTTAATTTATTTCTTCCTCTCTCGTTTGCTCTTGAGCCTACGCATTACTGACCTCAGACTATAGGCCCGTTAAGTGCCTTGGCCCAGTCCCTGCAACTGGAACGCACCACAAGCTTTCACTGCAAGACATGCCATCACCCCTTCCGTCATCCTAGTAGCAGTTGCCAGACAGAGGTGATCTGATTTTTCTGTGCCTGCTCAACACCACATGGCAAGGACTGCACTAGCCCACTGGGCCACAAGCTCAGGTTCAGGCAATTAGCCCCCACACCTTGCAAGGCCATTGCAGAGCCCCCCTCCCGTCCAGCCTTCCAGCCCAACCTGCTTTCTTGGTTGTTGGATATGCGGCTGTCCACTGAATCGTGTTCAAACACAGCAAGGCAGAGAATACGAATCCTATTACTTCCTTGTCTTTTCTCTTGCACGGGGAGAACAATCCCTTGCGACAGAGGTCGTACCTCCAAAGCAGACTCGGCCAGTTAGGAACTCAAAACCAGGAGGGGTCTGATGTGTGAAAACCACTGGCAGAGTCAGGGCCCAAGACGACATCAAGTCTTTCCTTGAGCTCTGCGGAGGCTCAGGCTGGAAGCCCAGCCAGCCAGCATTCAGGAGCATGGCAATCCAGCAGCAAGGGAGTCAGACAATGCGCTCTTTAGCTGCAACCCAGTAATTACAAAGAGCAGCATATAGAGAAGACAGAGCAAAAACAACAAAGCATCCACCGGTGAGCTATCCATCTAAATAGTTTTTCACCATTGTTATCGTGAGCCGCAGCGAAGGATTGCTGTGTGCCTTTGTCCTAAAAGCCAGGAGGACCTAGGTATTGCTTCTCAGCCAAGACAACCTGTGCCTTTGAAATCCAAGTGGAAGGCACCTGTTGGGATCGCAGGAAGCCTGCACCTGCAGCCAGCGTTCACTACCTGGGTCTAGTGAGAATCCCAGCGGAAACCTCCTGCTGTCCTGGACTGCCGACACAGCAGAGGTTATTTGGAGAGGGCGGTGGAGGATAACAGCCTGCAAGAGGCCAGGTCCCCTCAGCCTCTGGCAGGAGGCAAAAGTCTCATAAGCTGCATGCCTCCGGGAGGCCGAGACCACGTGCGGGACGTTCCTGGCTAGGAGGCACCTGCCCGGTTTCTCGGTGGGTTGTGCTGCCCAAGGGCTCCAGGCCAAGATGGTCAGTCCCAGCTGCCAATCCGTCCGGCCGTGGTCACATGCTGTTGCATGGGGCTAGTAACGCATGTGCAAGTGCCAGCATGGCCCAACAACAGGAAGCCAGAGGTCTTTGCCCGAAACCCATAACCCACTTTGAGCCAAAGAAAGTCCCCAAGAAGAGTTAATGACTCCACAGGCCCCATGACCCTGCCTGCAGTGAGCCCAGTGCTGGTGTTCACCCGCTAGCAGGAGACATGCTAATACTTTTCAGCAGTTACACGAAGTAGCACAAGGTATTCGTGCCCTCCATCCATGATTATGGCTGGATTCAGGGGGAGGAGAAATGAAATTACTCTGTAGCCTAGACCCGCCTGGCCCGATCGCTGTGTGCGCGCCAGGGGCTCCCGGCACAGCCAGCCCAATGGCACCGACTGCAAAAACAGAGAAAATCAGATGTCTTACATGAGCGCGGAGAGCTTCTGGAGCGGCATCAGGACGCAGGCACGCAGGGAAAAGAACTCG
Source organism: Alligator sinensis (assembly GCF_000455745.1). Lineage (NCBI taxonomy): Eukaryota > Metazoa > Chordata > Crocodylia > Alligatoridae > Alligator > Alligator sinensis. The sequence continues at coordinate 443,992 of NW_005842656.1, read as the reverse complement.
GTCCTTGTTCCCAGCGACAACACAGCCCGCTGGCCCCAGCGCAGCCTATGCAAATTCCACACATGCTGCGAGACACAAGGGCGCATTATTGGGCCTGAAAGGCCCCCTTGGCACGCCCTGGGCATCGGCCTTCTTGCAGAGACAAAACAGGGCAGAAAAGCTGGACAGATGGATGCGTGTCCCTTGCCAGAGGCCACTGATGCTGCAGCCAGGGCTTTGAGCCGGGCAGCCCGGGTGACAGCGATCTTCACCTGAACCCAAGGCCCAGATCAGATCCCCCTGTGCTACTAGTACTGCAAGGAAGCAGGTCCCCAGCAGGATGAAAGCACAGTGAGGGGGCCCGTGTTGCTATGTCTCCGTATTGTGCCAAAGCCGTGTTCCTGGGCTCTGCCTCATGCCCCGTTGGCACATTCCTGAGGTCCTCACCAGCCCCCGTGCATGTGTTTCCTGCCCTCAGACTACAGACTGCTCCCCCGTGTCACCCACTGACCACGTACCACGGCCCCCTCAGCAGTGCTGGCAAGTCCTCTGCCCCGCTTGGCTCCCTGACCGACCAGCTGGAGCCAGCCTGGTCCCTCCCGTTGGGGTGCTGCACTTCAAGCCATTTAATTTGGGAAGTATCACCCCGCCACCTGCACACACAGATGCCGGCGTATCGTTACTGCTCATCAAGATGGAAGTGAAAAGCGAGGCCGCATTTCCGCATGGAGGGAAGGGCCCCACGGGCCCCGAACACAATCGCCCTGTCAATCTGCCGTGCTGCAGTGTCACCTTCACACAAAGCCCAAGGCTCCTGCCTGCCAGGCTCCTGCTAAAGAGGGGGGCTGGATGCGCTCCGCCCACGCGCCATGTACAGAGGGGGCGGGCGGCTGTTCGGAGACACCACTGCCATTGTCTGCTTTGTCGGCAGGCGGGATTACCTTTCATCTCGCCTGTAACGTGCTGCTCGCCACCACCGTCTGTGAGCGCTGTACGAGATCTTAAAGCAAATAGAATAACGGGCCCAATAGCTTTCCATTGCCACGCACGGCCCTCTTGCCCACGGCTTCATTGCTTGGCTGGGGCACGGTTATATTAGGTTTGGTTTTACTGTGCAGGCAGGCGAGTCAAAGCAGAGAGCCCTGTGTTTTGCTTGGAAGATGTGAGATTCGTGGCGATACTAGCAGCTCTCAAGAGCGTGGCCTTTGATCTGGGGCAAGCTGCACAGGAACCTGTCGGTCACACGTCTCCTGCGGGTGACAGCTCTGCTCCTGCGGGTGCAGCTGCTCGAGGAGACTGCGCTCAAGTAGGATGCCCTGACCCTCAGGCAGCTTCACTGATAAGGACTAAATTGAGAGCGATCCAAGCTTGCCACATAATCTCTCTTCACAACCAAATGGGATGGTAAAGTCAGGAAGGCAACGGGAAACGGCCAGGCTGGTTGGCCGAGCACCAGCTACACAGTACGAGACCCCTGTTCTCCCGACTTTCACCAAGCTCCAGAAGCACGTGTGGGGTCAGACACGGGTCCAGGCGGCACAAGGCAGGAGCAGGGGTAAGGCAGGAATAAGGAGCGAGAGGAATTATCTGCGCAATGGCCAGACCTGCCCAGCTGGGCTAGCACCTGGCAGCTGATTACTCAAGTGCCCTGTGACGATGTGGCTAATACATGTCCATGCCCAAGCGACCAGGTGCCGGTTGAAAGCCTGGTGGACTGGAGAAGGTGCTGGTGTGAACCCATAGCTAGGCCCAATCTCCATCTCCAGAGCTACAGTGAGATGCCATGGCCACTGCCACCTCTCTCCTTAATGTACCTGGTACAGGAACAAAACGCCTCTGCGCACCACGTGGCGATCTCTGCTCTCACCGGAGTCACTGCACACTTGGGCTGCCCCTACACTCAGGAGCAGAAGAGTTGAGAGTTTATGAAACAAGGCAGGAGAACGGAAGAAAGACTCCTTGTGCCAGAAGACAGGAGATGAGAGGTTAGTTAGCAAGAGACAGCGAGACCAGCAGGAGACACACCCGGCAGAGCCATCAGCAGACCTGGCCAGAAGATAACATCTGCGCCTGGATGGTGGAGCAGAAGACAAAGCCATCTAAATTCCCCAGGGAGCAGGACAAACCCACATGCGCCCAGAGCAGGGAAATCCAGCGGTGAGAATGGCTGAAGGTGAAACCCCAGGGTCGGAGAGGCCAGCCCGCATTTCAGGAAGAGCAGGTTGGGAGAGAGGGAAGAACCATTAGCGGAGTGATTCGAATGCCCTTTGTGTGCTGAAGGCCTGGCAAACAAGGTACATCCTCGGTTTAAGAAAGGATGCAGGGGAAGCCTAAAGGAAATGTATTTGGGAGGCAATAGGCAGGACTCCATAGCTCGCACGGAAACATGTACTTAAATGGGGAACAGCAGCCCTTTCAACTGAAGAACAAATGCTGAATTCAGGCCCCAGATTTGGCAGAACAGCCCTGCCGAGGAGAACGGATTGTTCTGCACGGATCTGAAAGAAAGCGGCTAGTGACTTTTCCTTAGGGTCGTACTTACAAGCTCTCTGCGGCAGAGCTGGTCTTTGTGACGCAGGAGGCGCGGTGTGCACAACAGGCCGCCACTCTCCAAAATGGAGTCGACAGACAAATCCCAATTCAAATAATGGCATAATAGAAAGTGCCCCCCGTTGAGGGAAGCCGGGCAACGTTCCCACATTTGTTTAGGTTGCTCCAACCTAAAAGATCATTTCAAAAGAAAATATAAGAGAGAAATTCTGAACAGGCCTCCAGTCCCACGCGGGCCAAAGTCTTTGCCATCTTTCAGCCATCAGCTAAGCACAACGGTCCCATTATCACCACGCTGTTATAATCAAACTGAATTTCACTAAGGCAGGCAAACATCTGCCCCACATTTATGGATCCAGAGGAAGGGCACTTAGTTGGGAAGACAGACGTGATGGAGGAGTCAAACAGACGCTGCCTGAATTCTGCCCACTGGTTATAAGCAGGATGTGTAAAGCAATGTCTTTTATTGGGCTTATAGCTGGGAGGGATGTTAGGCAAACTTTTGGGTACAAAACATCCTTTCCCAGGACTGGGAAAGGAGCAGATAGAGCCTAAGCTGCATACCAGCGAGGACACCACCCAGGATGCATTTGGGGTATTAATCACCGCTGCAGTAACGAGACTCATCAAGGCTCGCATGGCATTTCACTGACCTCTATTTCCAAGCGGTCAGAACTTTCTCAAGGAAATCTCTGCTTTAGGAAGAAGCTCCTTGTGTTTGATCTCAGCCAAAAAATATCAGCAAGTTAACAAAACCCATGTTGCTGTTTCCGAGTTATCTCAAACGGAGGAGGACAGACCCAGCAGCTGCAGTGCCCAAGGGCTCCCTTGAGCAGAAACTGTACCATGGGCAGGAGCTGCACTGTTGGCTGACACCCTCCCGTGACAGCACGCAGTAAATCAAGCCCACCCTTCCTCCATAAGACAGATGAGGTGCACTGGACCCACGTGGCTCTTAGAAAACTGCGCAGGCTGCCATACAAACCTGTGCACGGGAGGAGAAATCATGCTACAGAAGCCGTAACGCCGAACTCCGGGGATTACATCCACCTAAAGTCTCTCCTCAACAATCACGATGGCACAATGCGTTTGCGTGCAATCCAGAAACAAAAAGCCACGTAGCATTCATCTCTGCTTCCAGGGCTCCCCAAGCTGTTATTATTTTAATGAAAACCCCAGAAGAGGCAGGGATGCTAATTCAGCTGCTGTGACTTGTATCACGCTGGTACTTAGCATCTCAGTCACGGGCTAGGACTGCTGTGCTAGGCACTGTGCATACAGAACAGAGACGGCAGCTTCCGATTCCAGGCTGGGACGAGACAACAGATGAGACAGACGCAGGAGCAAAGCCACCAGACCCCGGCAGGGAGCTCCCAGCTTAGGCCTCTCAACATCGGCAGTTTCAGTTGCTGCAAAGCAGAGCTGGGATCGGAAAGGGAAGGGAAGCAAGTCTGCAGGTACCCCAGAGCACAACCCCGGCAGGGGGGCCATGGGGGGAGTGCCCAAAGGTACCGGCCTGAAAATTTGCCAAACAAAGCAGGAGGCTGGGGTCGCGAGCTGGTGGGACAGGCATCAGCCTCCCTGCATCCAATTCCAGCCGATGAAAGGGCCACGAAGGGCCTGGGATGCAACCAGGCAGCTTACACTTGATGCAGAAGAGAAGAGGGGGCCCGAGGGGCATTCAGAGAGGTGACCTGAGCGATGCGCCCGGCTAGGACAGGAACGCGCTGGCAGCACCTCTGACCAAGCCAGCCGCAGAAGGGAGGAGCGGGCAGCTCTGGAGATAGGTCGGGGGAAATCCTTGCCCGAGAGGCACATTCCTAAATCTCCAGTCTGTGGGTCATGGCACCAGTCCCCTCACGTCACAGAGGCCACTGCTGGCAGGAAGTGAAGTCTTAGTTTCAGGGCTGGTTACACTAAGAATTCAAGCTCGTGGATTTTTGCAGAGGACAGGGTTTGTTCTAGAGCCAGGTGTGCACATCTTCAGCACTCCCCCTCAGCACCCTGACCACAGGTCCTACAGCTTGGCCACAGATTTGAGGATCACAGAAAATGAGGGCTGGAAGAGACCTCGGGAGGTCACATCTAGTCCAACCCTCTGCTCCAAGCAGGACCAGCCCCAACTACATCATCCCAGTCAAGGCTTTGTCTACCTGGGTCTTAAACACCTCCAAGGATGGAGAGTGCACCACCTCTCTGGGGAGCCTGTTCCAGTGCTTCACCACCCTCCCCATTAGAAAGTTTTTCCTAATATCCAACCTCAACTTCCCTTGCTGCAGCTGGAGCCCATTGCTCCTTGTCCTGTATCTGCCCCCACTGACAATAGTCCAGATCCATCCTCTTTGCAGCCCCCCTGCAGGGACTTGAAGGCTGCTATTCAATCCCCCTTTGCTCTTCTCATGCAGATTAAATAAGCCTAGTTCCCGCAGCCCCTCCTCACAAGTCATGCATCCCAACCATTTTCACTGCCCTCCGCTGAACTCGCCCCAACTTGTCCACATCCTCTCTGTAGTGGGGGCCCCGCAAGTGGACACAGAACTCCACATGTGGCCTCCCCAGGGGAAGAATCACTTTTCTTGATTTGCTGGCAATGCTCCTACCCATGCAGTCCAGGATGCCGTTAGCCTTCTTGGCAACAAGGGCACACTGCTGGCTTACATTCGTCTTCTTGTCCTGTCACCCGCAGGTCCTTTTCTGCAGAGCTGCTGCCTAGTCTGTCAGTCCCCAGCCTGTATCGGTGCAGGGGACTGTTCTCTCCTAAGTGCAGGACTTTGCACTTGTCCTTGTTGAACCTCATGGGATTTTTTTAGTCCAATGCAATCTGGATTGTTCACGAGGGGATGCTTTCTGGGATGGGCTGGCCAAGCGCACCCCCCTCCTGACATGCCATCCTCTTTGGTTTCCATGGCCAGTACTGTCCTCAAATTGCTGCCAGGCAGCAGAGGAAGCATTAACTGCCTTGGCTGTCACTAGCACAACCAGGATGCTCCAGATGTATTGGCAGGCACGCAGCCGGAGACAGCCACCAGCATCGCCAGAGGAGGAGGAAATCAAGCAGCTGGCCCTGCATGATATTTTCCAGAAGCAGTTTCCAGACGCAGGCAGCAAGCATGGGCTGGCTGGGGAGGATAGTGCTGCCGACCTGGGAGGACCAGCAGAGCAGGCAGGACCTCGAGCTGTGGAGGACCACACTCCTCGGGGTTTGTCCAAGGTTTCACAGGGAGCTGCAAACACCAGCACAAGACCCTCTCCATGGCTGCTGCCATCTCGGATTCAGCTTTCCTCAGCAGACATGGGCTGGCTCCCACCTGGTTTGGTGCTCGCAGGTCAGCTACCAGGTAGAAGATGGCTGCCCTTGGTCATGAAACCGGACAACACCACACAGGAGGTGACCGATGGACTCGCACAGCTAGCACTCCCAAATCATACAGGACCACCAGTGGGACCCATGTGCCTAATGCTTGCTGCCAGTCACAGGCTCTCCGACATCACTGACAGATACCACAGTGGTGGGTCAAAGCCGATGCATGGAGCAAATCTACTGCCATGATTACCGTGGCATGAGCTGGCCCCAGATGTCAGGATATGAGAAGTTCACTCGTGTCACATAATGACAAAAACGGAGCAAGTGCCCCAGAACCGTGACAGACCATGGTGCTGCGGCTCCTCCTGCTCTCAAACACGCAGCCGCCTTCCATTCCCATGGCTGGTGCAGTCACGACCCGGACAGGACGAGAGCTGTTTTCCACGCCTGGAGTGGCTGTGGAACAGACAGCAGAGAGTGCATTTGGAGACTGAAAGGAAACCGAACAAGTCTCGGAACAAGGCTGCAGCAAAACACCATCATCTTATCGCTGCTCTCACGGGATATTACTCGTATGCCGCAGTAATAATGCTGATGGCTGGGAGACACGAGACACTCGCAGGGCCACATGAAAGCCAAAGAGGCTGGCTTGGCAAAGAGCTCGGGAACACGCCGGGCTCCAGCTTTCAGAGCAGTGCGCTGCGAAGGACAGCAAAGGTAACAGCCAGAATGGGGACAAGCTGGGCACGTGCTGTGGTTGGGGGAGGCAGGCGGCATCGGTGACATTGTCCAGAGTCAGAAATAAAACCCTTCCTGGGGCCCCCAGCCAAGTCACCCAGATGTGCCCAAGTGCAGGGTGCAAATGCCGAGGCCCCTGTGGTTGGGGCAGGGGAGGGGGCAGGCCGGGCAGCCGCTTGGGCCCGAAGGCCGTGGAATGGGGCAGGAGCTGCCCGGCAGAGGCTGCCCCTCTCCCCGCAGGGCAGGATGGGGCCCCGTGTGCAAGCCAAGCCCGGCGCACCCTGCTGCGACGTAGCGCGCAGCATCCTGCCCCAAACGCTCGCTTGCTGCCCCGACAGCTCGCTGTCCTCTCGATCTCGCTCTGAAGCATGAAAGCTTCGCTCTGCTCTTGTCCTCTGGTCCCTCGGCTGCAATCTCAGACTTGTCCTCTCCACTTCCAGAAGGCCTGCCAGGCCCTTGGGTGTTTCCAGGCCAGTTACTCCGGTCACCCTCCAGGTTTGCAACCCCGCCATCCGCGGACGCAGTGAAGGGCTACGTGGCTTCCCACCTTCTTTCCCCTTACACAGGAACCCAGCGGAAGTCATCACCTCCTTGGGACACCCCAGCCCGTGTCTGTCCATCCCGGCAGGCTGTCCTCCACGGGGGGCTCAATCCTGAGGTCTAACCCACAGGGGGAGGAAGAGGCGCCTACCCCAAGGCGCACGGGCACACCGGGAAGACACGCGACTGCTACGGAGCACCTAGCTGGGGCAGGGCTGGAAGAGACGCAAAGTGCCCCCAAAGGCCCCGCCGCCCCGCGCCTGCCGACAAGGCGCTGGTGGCCTTCGCTCCTCGGCTCTCCCAGCTGCGGCTCGGCGCCGGGCAGCTGCTGCGCGGTGCCCGCTGGCAGCTTCGGGGCCAAGCCTTTTTGGCTGGGCAGGGCTTAACACTGCAGCGCAAGGTGGCTAAAGGGGCTGCCGGAAAGCCACTGCACCTGACACAGCCACAAGTGCCACGCAGACGAGGGACGCTTAAGGCTCTTCCCCAGAAGGCCTCCTCCAGGATTAAGGGCACGGGCCAGCCCAGACGCCAGCCCTGGCCGGCAGCGGGCAGGACCCACGCGCGCTCGCAAGGGAATCTTTGGCAAAGCAGGGGCGTTGGCGCCGGGCCCGCGAGACCTTCCTGGCTGCGGGGATCGCACCTGCCCGACCAGCCACAGCGCTGGCGGCCTGCCCGGCG
>NW_005842656.1:434755-435691 GCF_000455745.1 Alligator sinensis | reverse complement strand
CCGGCTCTAGAGGTCCCCACGCAAAGGAGCCTGGGGGCTGTAGTTTTCCAACCTGGGGCAGGGGGCGGGAAGGGCACAGAGATCGGGAGGGAGGGGGGGCGGGGTACATGCCCCCATGCCCTCTCCCCAGGAGCCTCAGATGCCCACAGATCCATCCTGCTCCCCGAACCAGGCCCTAGCCCCTTGCCCCTGCCCCACTCCCACCCTGGGTGTTCAATCTGCCCCCCTGGACTGAGCTGCTCTCCACACTGCCTGGCTGCTGCATGTGTGTACCCCTTGCCCACTGCACAGGAACCCACTACCACGCTCTTCTGGGACTTTCATCATAAGCGGTCGGCGCTGTTCAGTGTCTTTGCAACCCCGTGTTTTAGCACAGCGAGCCCAAATGGGGTTGTGACCCCAAGGCTGGGAACTGCAGCTGCCTGTGCTCTGCCATGGGGGTCCCAGGGCCCTGGGCTGGGCTGTTTGCCGCTCCACATGTCAGGGGGCAAACCGGATGGGGAGAGCGGCAAGGACAGCAGCAGACCCTCCAGTGAAAACAGCAAACGAACTGAGTTTCAGACCCCACCGGGGGACAGGGCAGAGACAAGGGGAGCGAGGGAGACGATGCCTGGCGGCCGGGCGCACAGGAGTGCTTTAGGCTCCTACGGTGGGTTACGGAGGTAATAAACGGACTAGAAGGTGGAGGACGGGGTTTTCCTGCCCAGTGGCATGGCTGCAGCCCCCTCACGGGAGGCCTGGCGGGAGCGAGCACCAGGCCCCCCAGCTCAGGGGCCCAGACACCCCTTCTGCCACCCGGCCGGTGCCTGGGCTGGGCGAGGAGCAGTGCCAATAACGAACGTCAGACAAAACAGCCTGGGACCGAAGGGGCACCGGCTCCCCGAGGGCCTGAAACGCTGGCCTACGTCTGCGAGAGGCCCGCGGCTGCCTGGGCAA
>NW_005842656.1:431196-434479 GCF_000455745.1 Alligator sinensis | reverse complement strand
TCCCCGAGGTCCTGACCCGCTGGCCTACGTCTGCGAGAGGCCCTGGGCTGCCTGGTCAACAGGACGGGGAGCAAGTCTGGGTTGCGAGGCAGCACAGGCATTTCTGAGCAGGGGAGCACGTGCCATCTGCTGGACACACCAGCCGCGGCACAGCAGCTCTGGTCCCTCCAGCGAGGGAAGGGGCCAGGGCAGAAGGACGGTGCAAGATCAGTCCGGGGGGAACCGTATTTATTGCTCCCCACGCTGTGGGCACTGCACAGATGGACCAGATCAGATCCAGTCTCTCTCACACACACACACACGCCAAAGGGCACCAGGCAGTGCTGCCCCTGTCACTCCTTCCTCCCAGGCTGGCAACCAAGGGCACATCTGTGCCCACAGCAGGCAGATGTGGGAGGCTGCATGGGGGCCACAGGAAAGGTCTCCCTGCATCCCCAGCCTGGCCCCCTGGGGCGAGGGCGGGGGTCAGGGCCGGGGGGCAGCAGGCCTCACACACTAGGCTCCCTGGGCCGGTGCCTGTGCCCAGCCTGGGCACCGCGCTGGGCCCCCTTCATCAGGCCCTTGAACTGCCCCTGCAGCTTCGCCTTCTTCCTGCGGGAGAAGGATGAGGTATAGGTCAGGTCAGGTCAGGTCAGGGCACCAGCACAGTTCAGATCCAGGAAAGCTGGGACCTAACCCGGCTCTCACCATGACCCACCCCAACCATGGGCAAGAGCACTGGGTGCACCCCCCAGGCGAGCGTCCGCACCGTACCTCCTGTTGAGCTTGGCCCTGTTGAGGGGGATGTAGGCGTAGGGGTCTGGCCGGCCGGCCTTCTTCACGTCGCCTCTGCCTTTCTGCGGAGCACACGGACAGTGGAGAGGGACGCATGCAGCCGGGGGCAGCTGCCGGCCTGGTGAGGACTGGTGCCCCCTCCCCCTGAACCTGGGGCCTGGCCCCACGGAGCCAGCAGCAGTGTCCCTGGGGTGGTCCCCAAACCCACCAAGCCTTCTGCAGGGGTGTGGGCTCAAGGGATGGACAGAGGGGCAGAGGGCCTGGAGGGGCACAGCCCCATGGCACCTCCCAAGCAGGGGGTTTTGAAGCCTCCCCCAGCAGCGCTGGGTACTGCTGCAGCCCAGGCTGAGGCTGGGGATGGGGCTGGGCTGTGCCAGTGCTCCTTCTGGCACCAACCCTGCAGGGTCCTGGCTGGAGGGCCTTGCCCCCGCGCTCAGGCTCAGCCCAATGCTGCACTGGGGCAGGAAAGGATTTCCCCCCTGCTTAGACTGGTTTGCACTGGGGGGTTTTGACTTCCGCTGCAGCGGAGGCACGGCCTGGACCCGGGCTCTCTGCAGTCCCCATGACCCCCCCCTGGCAGCAGCAGGACGTTTGTGGCTGTGGCCCCCCTGTATCCTGGGGCCAAGGCGACTGCAGCACAGGGTTTCTCTGGGCTGGTTGGGACGGGACTGATCCTGCCTCAGGCAGGGGCTGGACTGGACATGACCCCGCAGCCCCAGGACTCTACCAGAGCCCCAAGCCTGCTGCAGCCCCAGGCTGGGCCCGAGTGTCTCGGCTCTGGGCAGCTGCCTCTGGCTGCACCCAGGGCTCCAGGGCAGGGCATAGAGGAGACACCACAGCACAAGGGCTATCAAAGCTGGTGCCAACCCCACTACCCCAGGGGCAGGTGCCATAGGGGGCCCTTACCTTGGACGTGTAGTCAGCCCCAAACGCTGCCTCCTTGCCCAGCGGCCGGTGGATGCCAGAACCTCCCGCTGCGACACAAGACACAGGGCAGGTCAGACAGGGCACAGACATGGTGGATGGGGTCCTGCCCAGGCTGCAGCCCCAGGGGAGCATGGTGCCAAGGCTCCCAGCTCCAGGGGGGCTGACTGAGCTCCCGCCCCAGCCCGTGCAACCAGCCGAACCCTGCCCAGACACAAGCCTGGCACCCCCTGCTCTGCCAGGGCGAATGGGAGGGGAGGGCAGACACTACAGGGCCTGGGAGGCAGGGATGGGGGAAGTACCTCTGTAGTGCGATGCAGTATCGCCCTCCAGCTCCTCGTCACCTGCCTCCTCGCGGAACCGGCGCTTCTGGGCCTTCTTCTGCAGAGGGAGAGGGGGTGGCTCAGCAGGGAGCCCGCTGCCGCCCAGCCCAGCCCAGCCCAGCCAGCCCCAGGCCCTGGCTCCCCCAGCTCCTCTCCAAGGGGGCAAGAGCTTAGGGACACCTGCCCAAAGAGCCTGGAGAAAGGTCCAGGTGCCAGCTCCAGCCCCTAGATCCCCAGTCACCCCACACTCACACTCCGGAGCCCCATGTCCTGCATCAGGTCGGCCGTCTCCTCGTCCATGTCTGCAGCAGGGAACAGCCCGGTCAGAGCTGGACAAGGCCAAGACCCTGCACTGGGGCCTGGGCCCTCCCACAGCGCCCCCATGACCCAGGGACTGGCCTGCCCCAGTCGGGGCACACCAGGCTCCTGCCTGGACACAGCGAGCTGGACCCCGAGTGGGGCTGCCCAGGGTCCTGGGGCCTTGCGACTCCCCAAGCAATGCTCCCGATGGGGGAAGAGCAGGCGGCTTGTGCCCCCAGCATTGGGCAGCCTCCGCAAGCCGTGCGCCAGGGGCTGCTGCACAGGCTCCGGCCCAGGACAAGGGTCCCCATAAGGCTCTGTCGTGGCCCCAGGCCATCCCCCAGCCCCCTCCAGTACCTCTGGCTCTGCCGTTCTCCTCCCTGTCCTCATCCTCGTCTTCGCGGATGATGAGGCGCCCATCCTCCGACACGCCAAAGTCGCGGCTCGCTCTCCCCGCCCGGCTGCTGCCCGGCCTCGTGGCTGCGTGAGCAGAGGAGGGGTCAGCTCCTGGGCAGTGCTGGCCCCCCTCGCAGAGGGTTCAAAGTCCAGCCAGGAACACGGCCCCCCGTGCCCAAGCCCTGCTGTCCACCGCTGCCCTGGCCCCGCTCCTCACCCAGCACCCGCTGTGCCACGTTGGAGTCCAGGAAGTTGAGGGGATCGTCCCCTGCACCCTCCTTCAGCCAGGCCTGGCCCCGGGGCTGCCTCGGCCCCCTCCTGCCCCTCTCCTCCTCCTCTTCCTCGTCTGAGTCAGCCAGGACCTCCTCCATGCTGGGGCCAGAGACAGTGAAGGGTTAACAAGGCTGGGGCGAGATTGTGGGGCCACCCCACACTGCACCCCCCAGGGCTCCCCATGCTCCTCCCCCAGCCCCTGCCCTCACCTGTCCCCTCTGGGTTTAGGCAGCGCCTCGGGGTCCTGGTTGCGAGTGGCCGCCTGGCGCAGGGGGCGCTGGCTCCGCCCGCGG
>NW_005842656.1:417138-430542 GCF_000455745.1 Alligator sinensis | reverse complement strand
CCCCGCCCCCCCCCCCCGCCGCAGCGACAGGCCGGATGCAGCTCCTACCCTGCAGCCCTGAGCGTCACAAAAGGCCCGAGCTGGAGCTGCGCCCCCTGTACCCCCTCCACAACTGACCCGAACTTGCGGATGAACTTGGTGAAGAGGTTCTTCAGCTTCGTGCGGAAGTGACGCCTCATGTCGTCCGACAGGGCCCCCACGGCCTCCAGCTGCCGGGACAGGGGTCATCAGGCCTGCCCCCCACAGCCCCTGGCCCCCATTAACCCTGCCCCACAGCATCTGCCATCCCATCCCATCCCATCCCATCCCTCCCTGCCTTCCTCTCCAGCCCTGCCACCACCCTGACCACAGGCCCCCTCCCTCCCCAGACAGAGCTGATCCCCAGCGCCCCCACCCAGGACTCTTCCCTGAGACCCGGCCCCACTGCTGCCCCCCAGGTAGGTTGTGCACCAAGCTGGGGCAGCTCAGCTGCTGGGCTGGGAAGGGAGCCCTGTCCCCCACCGTGGGAGCCCCTTTGGCCAGGGCTGGGGTGGCAGGAAGGACATGCACCCCCCCAGGTGGACTCACTATGGTGGGGACATGTGTGGTCAGCAGCTTGACGTCCACGAGCAGCAGCGCGGCTTTGAGGAAGCCGAGCGCGGCCTTGACCACGTCGCGGGTGCGGGAGCCCAGGAGCAGGCAGACGCTCTGCAGCAGCTGACCCGTCTCACCCGGGCCCAGGTGCTCTGTGGGGCAGGCATGGCTCAGCTCTGCGCCCACCCTGGGGACCACGCTGGCAGAGGGGCTCTGGCCCCAACAGGGGCCAGGACAAGCTCTCCCCAGCAAGAGATCCCCCAGATGGGCCCACATTGCACCCCCAAACCTCCCTGCTCCCCCCACCACAGCACCATGGGGCTGCAGAGCCCTTTCTGCATCCTCAAGGGGCTCAGCCCCAGGCCTCTCCAACCCGAGGGTCCCATGCCCACGGCCAGCTGCCCTGCAGTGTACAGCCCCCCCACACCCCAGCCTTACCTTTGAACTCGAAGAGGAGGCGGGTGAGCGCCAGCAGCGTGCAGCTGATCATGGCGACGGAGCCCGTGAGCCCCGCGTAGGCGAGGAGCAGGAACCGCTGCATGGCCTCTGTGGGGTGGCAGCCAGGTCAGCGAGGGGCTTGGCCCCCCCCACCCCAGGAGGGCATGTGGGGGGAACTCAGCACCAGGGACTGTAGAGAGTCCGTGGCCCAACACGGGGGGGCTTCAGGGTGCTGGGGGGGCACTGCGCAGGCCAGGAGGGGTGGGTCTCACCTTGCGGGGCAGGACCGAAGCGCAGGAAGGCTTCGCCCATCTCCACTAGCAGTGCAAAGGCGTTCTTGCGGGCGCCCACCGACACTTCCTTGGTGCACAGGATCACCTGGGAGACCGACACCCTCAGCGCCCAGCACAGATCCACCCTTTGCCCCCCAGGCTGGGCCAGGCCTCCGCCACAGCTGGGGGCAGCTCCCCACGGAGGAGCCACAGCCAGACTAGGCATCGGGCTCCAGCACCAGAGACTCGACCAGCCCCAGCCAGAACCTGATCCAAGAACTGCTCCTCAGCCCTGCTCCCCCTCACCTCTGGGACCAGAGCCGTGATGAAGGCTTCGTCCTCGGCTGTCAGCTGCTTCACAATGTGGAACAGGCACTTGAGCCGTGGCTGGGGATGGAGATGGAGATAGGGACAGTGCCATGATGTCAAGCCCAGGCCCTGCTCCCCACACCCAGCCACGTGCCCTATGTGCCCCCAAGGTCACGCCCCAGGGACCCTGGCCACCCAGCACGTGCCTCCCCTGCGCCCCACCCAGCCTTGTACCCTCTTGGCGGGGGATGCAGCGCTCTTGAGGGAGTCCAGCAGGACCGTCTTCAGCTCCCCCAGGTTGCTGCGGACGAAGGCCTGGCAGGGGCCATGGGGTGCTGCGCACACCTCCTCCAGCACCCGGTACGCCTTCTTCTGCACCCCGTGCTCCTTGGTCTGCAGAGGCAGCGCCCGGATGGGCTTGGTTAGGGGCCTCGTGTCCGCCCCGTCCCTCCCCCAGCACACGGAGAGGTCCCAGCCCCTGCTGAGCTGGGGAGGGCCGCATGGGCCGTGCGTGCCCCGCACCTTCCCTCCAGGAAGCAGCAGCTCCGAGCACCCAGGGATCCTGCCTCCACCCCAGCCGACCTGTGGTGGAGACCCTGGAGACACAAACCTGTCCAGCCCAGGGCCTCCTGCCCCGACCCTGGAGCGCCCCAGCCCCTCTCTTCCCGAGCCACCCCAGGGTGGAATCTCTCGCCCCATGACTCACCTGCAGGGAGGGCTGGATGGTGTGGTACAGGGCGTCCAGAGTCGGCTCGTCGGCATAGGGTGCCATGGCCACGATCAGGTCCAGGATGGACAGCCTGCGCGGGGAAGGGGCGAGTCCGGGGCTGGCCTGGGCACTGCTCCCCAGCTCCATTCCCTCCAGTGAACAGCCATGGGGAATAGGGGGTGCCTGGAGCCAGCTTGGGGAGGGGGGCAGGACCTGGGGGCTCTAGGCAGTGGCAGCCACCTGCCTAGGTAGGCAGTGGTGAGCGCAGCCCTCGTGGGGGTGCCGGATCCCCCAGGGAGGCAGCACCTGGGGCTCACTGGGAGGGAGCAGGCATTACCTGGTGAACTCGGAGCTGTCGGGGCTGCTCAGCTTCTCGCTGGCTTTCTGCAGGAACCCGCACACCATCTGCAGAACAAGGGCCAGGTCAGGGCCAGTAACTGGTCAGCTCCAGTAGCAGCTCTTCCGGATGCCCCGAGCCCCCTGCTGCACCTGGTCCGGCCCCTCTGGGCTCGAGCATGGAGGGGCTCCTGGGTCTTAGCTCAGTCCCTTTGGGTCTCTTGCTCCAGCACCTTCAGGCCGTGTTGCATCCACACCCCCCTCCTCATGGCTCTGCCCGGCTCCCACAGCAATCCCAGCCCAGGGCTGTGCGGATCCTGTGGCACCAGGTCCTTCCCTCTCTACCCACAAAGGCACTGACAGGCCGCCCCGCGCTGCCCCTCACCTGCTGCTCGGTGACAGTGAGGTAGGCGCGGACAGTGTCCAGCACGGCACGCCGATGTGCCGAGTTGCGCCCGTCGTCGCCGGGCTGGCTGTACACGTTGAACAGGATGGGCAGGAAGTTCTTGGCGAAGCGGCCGACCTCGGTCCGCTCAGCATCTGGGAGGCAGAGACCGGTGGGGCCGTGAGGGTCTGTGCTGGGCCCAGGGCCTTGGCACCTGCCCGTGTTCCCCCTCCAGGGCTTGCAGGGTGACCCCTGTGCGTGCCAGGCCTGCCCTTTGAGGCAGGGGGCCTGCCCAGGGGTAGGACTGGGAGGACTCAGCATTACACAATGGGCCTGGCAGCTAAGCCCTGTCTCAGCCTCACCACCCCCAGCTTCCCCTGCCCTGGGGCATGACACCAGGTCCCCGGCCATGTTGGCCTGAACCACCCACCCCTTACTCACCCGTCTGGCAGCCCTTGGTGATGAGAGTGCGCAGGGCCTGGCACACGGGGAGGCGCAGGTCGGGGCGCTCGCTGAGGGCCGTGCCCAGGGTGCGCGCCAGCCCCTTGAAGGAGCTCACCACGTCCGTGGGCCACCGGCAGAACCCAGGCAGCAGCGACCACACCTGGAAGGTGAACAGAGACTGACCCTGGAGAAGGGGCCGAACTCTGGGTGCTGGAGCCAGGCAGGGTAAAGGGCCCATCAGGTCTAAGGGGTTTGTTTGGGCTGGTTTGGACAGGACCGATCCTGCCTAAGGACAGGGCTGGACAAGATGTGATGAGAAGAAAAATGGAGACTGAGGGGGACTTAATAGCAGCCTTCACCTCCCTGCAGGGGGGCTGCAAAGAGGACGGAGCTGGACTGGTCTCAGTGGGGGCAGACGACAGGACAAGGAGCAATGGGCTCCAGCTGCAGCAAGGGAAGTTGAGGTTGAGTTTTTCCCAATACCCACTCAGGAGGAGGGTGGTGAAGCACTGGACCAGGCTCCCCAGATAAGTGGTGCAGTCTCCATCCTCAGAGCTGTTTAAGACCTGGCTAGACAAAGCCTTGCCTGGGATGCTGTAGTTGGGGCTGGTCCTGCTTGGAGCAGGGGTCCGACCAGATGTGACCTCCTGAGCTCCCTTCCACCCTCACTGTCTGTGACTCTGTGACACCCACAGGTGCCCACCAGCCTCACGGCCCTGGGACTTTACGAAATAAAGTCCTACCAGCAGGTATTAGACACGGCAAACAGTGGTGGGAGGCTGTGCAGAGAGCCCCCAACCTCCCAGTGCTGGAAGCTACAACGAGACGAGCCTGGCCCGGCCCATCCTCCCCTGCAGCACCCGGTGATCCGACTCCACTGTGGTGAAAGGCAGGACACCGGGCTGGACTGAGCCGCGACGGGTCTCACGTTCGGACCCTGGCACCCACCCCCACATCCCCCCCTCCACGGCTACCTGCACCAGGGCCGCAGCAGCTGTGCCCGAGCCTGGCACAGGCCCTGCGCCCGGGACCCTGGGGCACCTGTTGGCCTCACCAGGGAGCCACAGCTCACCTGCCCCTGCAGCGTGTCATAGATCTTGGACTCCAGCGTCTTCCCGTCCTGAGCCAGCTCCACAGCTGCAGTGGAGAGAACGAGCTGTGAGCCTGGTGGGAGCGGACCCCCCAGGGGGGCAGCAGGCAGAGCTGTGGCATGGAGGGAGGCAGCTGGGCCCTAGACAGCAAAGGCCTGGACTGGGGAGACAGACTGGGCAGCACTGGCTGGACAAGCTGGACACAGGGGCCAAGCATGCTCAGCCTGTGGGGGGCAGGGCCAGCAGGACCCCTCTGCCCCCCCTACCCCAATGGCACCGGCCTCACTGCCTGGCGCTGCCTGCTTCACACAGGGGCAGGGACCCCTGCACAGCCACAGACGCAGGGGACCCCGGAGCTCTCCCCCCGCCCACCCCTTACCTCTGCCCTTCAGAGCGGCTGCCAGGGGCAGGAAGTGGCTGGTGAAGAAGCCGAGCCGGGCGCCGCGGATGTGGTCCCGGAGCACGGGCAGGAGCCAGCTGCGCGGGAAGTCCAGCATCTCCCTGGCAGGAGGGCGCAGGTCAGCCGGGCTGGGCCCAGGCGAGCCAGGGCTGGCGCCACGAGGCCCCGCAGGTGCCAGCCCCTCGCCACTGTGGGCAGGAGCTGCTTCCCCTCCCACCCCGAGGCTCTTCTTGGCCACAGCTGCCTGGGGGAAAGGGCTTCATCCACCCGAGCCAGGAGCCTCGGCCTCCCCCCACACCCTCCTACTGCCCCTTCCTGGCAGAGCTCCCACCAGGCCCAGCCCCCACGGCGCGGCCATACTCACTCCCGGCCATCAATGCCCAGGGGCACAGCCTCCAGCACCACCTCGGGGCCCATGGTGCCCACAGCGGCCCCCACCGTCTCATCCAGCTCAGTGGTGTAGGGGAAGTGCGGGGACAGGCGCAGGTCGCACAGGGACTGCAGGCACTGGGGGGGGAAGTGTGAAGGCATGGTCATGGGGCCCCCCCCAACAACTCTCCAGTCCTCTCTTGTCTGCACGTGGATGTGGCCAACGCGTGGCAGAGACCGCAGCCCAGCCTGGTGCCCTCTGCTGCCAGACGCAGCCCCCAGCCTGTGACAGCCGCTGGATTCCCACCCTGGGAGCCCTCAGGGCAGCTTTGGACCGCCCAGGCCCGTGTGTGAGCACAGGGCCCTGTGCAGAGAGCACCATCACTGCTGTGCTCTATGCAAGGCACCTGTGAGGCCCAGAAGCAATCCCACGCACCGGTGCAGGCTGGGGACTGAATGGCCACGCGGCAGCTCTGCAGAAAAGGGCCTGGGGATGCCATGGACAATAAGCTGAATATGAACCCGTTGGCAAAAGGCCTGGCACAGTCATCACATGGGTATGTTGCAGACTGAGCTAAGGGAGCAGGGGAGGGTCCCAGACTGCTTGGGCTGGGGGACCAAAGAAAGCGGGGAACTACATTTTTTAAATGAAATCTTCATGATTTCCCAAGGAAGAAGCAACTCTGACCACCTGAAACCTGAGATCCTGTTCCTACCTTTCTTTCAAAGTAACTTGCATCGTCACAGAACCTCACAAGAGGTGTGGTGAGAGACTCCTTGCCAGCTAAGAACGGTCTGACCAGAGGAGTTTTCCACCTATTGACTCCTCTGTGAAAAGCTAGGAAATATGAACTTTCATTTCTACCTTGGAGAACTTTTACAATCTTTTCTTCAATGCCTGATGAAAGGTGTTTGTGCCCGAAAGCTTGCAATTAAAGAATTTTTTTTTGAAAAAAAAAAAAAAAAAAAAAAAATCAATAAATGCTGTCTTCAGAGAATGACTTGTTCTTACTCACCCCTCCCTTGAACCTGTACGGAAAATCCTCAAACAATTGCCACCCATACTAGACAGAGACCCTATTCTTAAAGAGATCTTCCCAGAGCCACCCATCCTAGCCTTCAAACAAGCACCGAACCTCGCCAACCTCATCACCAGAAGCAAGCTTCCTCAAGCCCAGAACACACCAAAAGGATCCAGACCGTGCCAGGACAAGAAATGCAAAACCTGCCAACACATCTCCACCACCCCCACGATTACTACACCCCACAACAGAGCCATCAGCATCCCAGGATCTTACAGCTGCACCTCCAGGAATGTAGTATACCTCATCCCATGCACCAAATGCCCTGATGGAAGATATGTAGGAGAGACCAGACAACAACTGCGCACCAGAATGAATGCACACCGGAAATCCATCAAAGACAGGAATACCCAATGACCGGTGGGGGCACATTTCTCACAAGAAAACCACTCTCTCTCCAATCTCTCAGTCCTGATCCTCAAGGGAAACTCACACAACACCTCCCAGAGACGAGCCTATGAACTCCACTTCATCAACCTCCTGTATACTAGAGATCAGGGACTAAACATAGACGCTGGGTTTCTGACACATTATAATCTGCCTGGCAAGTGACTCCCCAGCCCAGCCCCTGGCTTCTTCACTTGTCATCCCATCCAGGAAGAGCACGCACCGACTGCTGAAACCTCCTTAGCCTGACAAAGGGTTTTTGAACTCGAAAGCTTGCTTAATAACTATTATCCAACTATTTGGGTTGGTCTAATAAAAGATATCAGATTCACCCAAGGAACCTTGTCTGCCTTATTCTCACTCAGGCAGGCAAGGTTTTCTGAGTAGATGTGACTACTTTTAACAGACCAACTGTTCTTACTCTAGCATCTGTGACTTCAGTGCCACGGCCTAAAGTCTTATAACAACTAAATCTGGTAATAAGCCAGCAGTGTGCCCTTATTGCCACGAAGGCGACCAGCATCCCGGGCTGCATGGGTAGGAGCGGTGCCAGCAGATGGAGGGCAGTGATTCTTCCCCTCTATTCAGCACTGGGGAGGACACATCTGGAGTCCTGTGTCCAGCTGTGGCCCCCACTACAGAAAGGATGTGGACACGTTGGAGAGAGTCCAGCGGAGGGCAGTGAAAATGGTTCAGGGGCTGGGGGACAGGACTGGTGAGGAGAGGCTGAGGGAACTGGGCTGATTGAGTCTGCAGAAGAGAAGAGTGAGGGGGATTGAATAGCAGCCTTCACCTCCCTGCAGGGGGGCTGCAAAGAGGATGGAGCTGGTCTCTTCTCAGTGAAGGCAGATGGCAGGACAAGGAGCAATGGGCTCCAGCTGCAGCAAGGGAAGTTGAGGGTGGATACTAGAAAGATTTTTGTCACAAGGAGGGTGGTGAAGCACTGGAACAGGTTACACACAGAAGTGGGGGACTCTCCATCTTTGGAGGCGTTTAAGACCCAACTAGGCAAAGCCTTGTCTGGGATGCTGTAGCTGGGGCTGGTCCTGCTCCGAGCGGAGGGTTGGACTAGATGTGACCTCCCGAGGTCCCTTCAACTCTCGTGTCTTATGATTCTTAACAGGGACAGTCTCCCTGCCCCCGCCCCTCACCTTCCTCATGACGGGGTGTCCTTGCTTCCCACATGCCTCGAAGAAGGCCCGCAGCACCTGCAGCACGGGTGCCCATGCCGCGTGGAACCGGTACGTCAGCCCCTCCTCCACCGCCCTGCATGGACAGGAGGCAGGGGGCTCAGCGCAGCCCCCAGCAGGGCAAGGAGCAGGGGGGAGGATGTCAGAAGCACCAGCAGAACAGAGGGGGGCTTGTTCCAGCTGTGAGAGCTTGGATGTGAAGAACACGGGTGGGTGCAGAGCACCCGAGGGTCCCCCCCGAGACGGCCCCAGCCCTAGCCCTCTCCCTGTACCTGAACATCTTGCAGAGAGAGGCGGCGGGGCCAGAGGCGGAGGTGGAAACAGGCCCCAAGTCGGTCACGTGGGGGGCCACGCACTCACTCAGCAGCACCTGCAGGAGCCAGAGGAAGCCAGTCAGATGGGACCCATGGGACTGTCCCTACCCCACTCTGGTCCCTACCTCCCTCACACCCCGAGCCTGCCCCTAAAGGCCCTCCCCCTCGAGACAGCCCCACCGCCGCCACCCTCCCAGGCCTGCTCCCTCGCCCCGGGGCTGCCCTGATCCACTGCCCCATCCTGCTCGGCTCCCAGCCCTCCATGAAGGAAGGAACAGCTTGGAGGCCTCAGTGTGCAATGCACCACCAGCCCAGAGCCCTGGGGGCAGATGCCCTAGCCTGGCCCTGGGCTCCCAGACATGCCCACGACCCCCATATCCTGGGGCAGGTACCTTGAGGGTCTGTGCAGTGGCTGACAGCACCTGGGGGTGTGGCGACAGGAGGCAGGTCATGGCAGCCGCGAAGAGCCGGGGCAGGTGCCCCCAGCACAGCTCCTTCTGCAGCCTGCAACACAGGTGGGGCTAGCAGAGCCCCTGCACACCCCCTGCCCCCCAACGCAGCCGCTCCCATCAGCCTGGCACCAGCCATCCCCTCCCCTGGCTGCTTCCAGGCTGGACTGGACCAGAACAGCAAGAGCTGCTGCACCAGGCCAAGCTGAGACCCCAGAGCCTCCAGCCGGGCCAGTGCTAGGCTCCCAGGCAGAGAGCGAGTAGAGGGACCCCTGCCTCCAGCCCCCAGCCCAGCAGGTCAAGAGATCGCACCCAACCAGGTTGATGTGGGCCCTCTCCATGACGGCCAGCCAAGCCAGCATGGGCTGCAGGTCGCTCTCGCTGGGCACGTAGTCGTACAGCGCCTGCGGGCAGGGCAGAGGGGGTGAGCAGGGCCTAGCCACGGCCCCTCTCCCCTGGTCCCCCAGCTCCAGCAACCCCCTCCCCACCACGCTCACCGTGATGATCTGGGCGTTGAGCTCAGCAGGGAGGCAGGCAGGGCTGGGCTGGGCGCTGAAGAGGCCGTGGAAGGCCTGCATGGCGCACGCCGTCACCAGCTGCAAGAGACATGGCATCAGGGGTGCAGGGAGGTGTCGGCACCAGGCAGGGCCCGCAGGCTCCTAAGCCATGTGCATGTCCCCCCCACTCGCACCCCAGCACTGGGCTGACCCCCAGCAGAGCCCTGTGGCTGGAGATGGGGGGGTCCAGCTATGTCCCAGGTGGTGCCTGGGGCTCCTTGCACATTGCAGCCCGCTGCCAGCCCCGACCTGGGCTCGGCCACAGAGCGCGGGGACGAGAGGGGGGCCAGGGCCCTGCTCTCAGGGCACGAGCTTGGGAGCGGTGTGCTGGTAATAGCCAGTATCTGCCCCCCACCACAGGCAGGGCCTCACCACGTGGCCGAGGGTCATGACGCGGAGCAGGGTCTCGCAGCAGGTCTTTGTGGCGGCCGCGGGCAGGCAGGGCAGCAGGTCACGCAGCAGCGTCAGCACGTGCAGGGTGGTCGTGGCCTCCTTGGTGCCTGGGGGGTTGAGCAGGTGCTGAACGTGCATGGCCCCGAGCAGCAGCCCTGGGGCTGCAGCCCAGAGCTGGGCCTGCCCCTCCTTCCCCGCAGAGCTCAGCACAGATGCTGGGCTGGGCTCAGCTTCCAGCCTCAGACTGGCCACTGCCCTCAGCAGCCCCAAATGCCTCCCAGCCACATGTCCTGCTGCAGGCTCCTGGCCCCGGCCCAACTCCCCTGAGCCCCTGCCCTGGAGCCACGCGCCCCCCACAGCCCTGTTGTCTCCACCAACCCCGTTACCCCCACCCTTTGCCCCCCCACACAGGCCCATGATCCAACCGGTTACCCCTCCCCAGCCCCCATAAACCCCTCCCCACCTCCCAGAGCCCCGCACCTCCGGCCTTCTCAATCTCCTGCACGCAGAACTTGGCCGTGGAGCGTGCAGCCGGGTGGTGCTCGGGGGCTGCATCCCCAAACAGGCACTCGCTGCCCTTGAGCACGGAGCAGATGCCATGCTGCGCTGCCTTCCGCACCTGTGGGGGGAGCAGGTGAGGAGCCCGCCTGAAGCCAGGCACCGGTGCTAGGGAGCCCAGGCTTAGCGCTCCCAGGGCATCACAGGCACCAGACCCAGCAGGGAGGCTCCAGGAGGGGCTGTGGGGCACCAATGACTCACCTTGGGCTTGGCGTGGACCGTGAAGCTGAGCAGGCCGTGGTAGACCTGCAGCGTGACGGGGTAGCTCCAGGCCGCCAGGTCCTGCTTCCGCAGCAGCGTGGCCAGGCAGGAGACGACCTGTTGGGGACACGCAGAAGGGCGCTGGCATGGGGCCCATGGAGCCAGCAGGCAGCACCCCTGACCCTCACCCCAGCCACCTACACGGGCACCCTCCCACCCCACCAGGCATCTGCCAGGGCACCAACACGGTCAGCACCTGGCGTCCCCCAGTGCCAACAGTCTGCACCTTGTGCTAGCAGCGCCTGGGGGGCTGACACCCCTCCCTGCAGGCTCAGGACACAAGGGCCCACAGCACCCAGCGCTTTGCTGGCTCAGCAGGGAGCCCTGGGGCAGCCAGGCCCTAGAAAGGGGCTGTGGGGTCCCAGGGCAGCGCCCACTGCCCCCGGAGACACTCACCCAGCGCAAGGCAGAGGTGGAGCTGCTGCCGGCCTGCGAGGCCAGGATGCTCATGAAGGCTTTTGAGGTATCGGAGAACTTCTTCCTCAGCACGGGTGCCGGGACCCTGTGGTGGAGATGGGGGCATCAGCACGGCCATGGGGGAGGAATGCGGGCATGGAAATGGGCAGTGCTCCAAGCCATCTGCTCCCCCAGCCCCAAAACCCTCCCACTGCTGCATCTGCCCCTGAGGACACGCACACAGCACTGCCCTACAAGGCCCAGGACGGCTCTGCCCCTGGGCAGCCGAGACAGCCCGTGTGCAGGGCAGATGGAGGCACTCACCGCTTCAGCACCAGGTTGAGCAGGTAGGCGACCGCAGCCAGCGACTCCGCGGACTCCACAGCCTCCATCGTGGTCATCTAGAGAAAGGACGCGGGTGAGCCAGGCCTCCCGGGCACAGCCCAGCCTCCAGACAGGCCAAGCCGGGAGCAGGGGGATCTGCCGCTGGCCAAAGCCCCCAGAGCCCTGCAATGACCCTGAGCCAGCTGGGTGCTGCCTGCCAAGGCGGTTGGGGGCACTGGGAGCTGCTCCCTGACGCCCTGCGCCAGGAGGAGAAAGCAGCCCTCACCCGCGGCTGCAGCTGCCTTGGTCCCAGCAGTGCCTGCCGGGCCCTGTGACCGAGGCACCCGGGAACAGGGGACACTGCCAGGATGCAGCCAAGCTCCAAGCCCACGGGGCAGCCCAGAGCCCCCCAGGCAAGGCCTGTCCATGGGAGGGGCTACAAGAGGGGGCACCGCAGCCCTGGCCTAGCACCGATACAGGGCACCTACCAGGACATGGGCTCGGGGGACCCCAGGCACTTAGAATCATAGAAATGAGGGTGTGAAGGGACCTCAGGGGGTCACATCTAGTCCAGCCCCCTGCTCCAAGCAGGACCAGCCCCAACTCCGTCATCCCAGCCAGGGCTTTGTGTACCTGGGTTGTGAAAACTCCCAACCACCTCTCGGGGTAACCCATTCCAGTGTTTTACTACCCTCCTCGTGACAAAAGTCTTCCTGATATTTAACCTCAACTTCCCTTGCTGCAACTGGAGCCCATTGCTCTGCAGCCCCTTGCTGCAGCTGGAGTCCTGCCACCTGCCCCCACTGAGACCAGCCCAGCTCCATCCTCTTTGCAGCCCCCCTGCAGGGAGGTGAAGGCTGCTATTCAATCCCCCTCGGTCTTCTCTTCTGCAGACCAAATCAGCCCAGGTCCCTCAGCCTCTCCTCACCAGTCCGGTCCCTCACCACCAAGGACACACTGCTGACTCCTGTTCAGCTTCTTGTCCCCTGTCCCCCCAGGCCCTTTTCTCCAGACGGCCCATCCCCCGCAGCCTGCACCGGTGCAGGGGATCGCTCCCTCCTCAGTGCAGCACTTTGCACTTGTCCTTGCTGAACCTCATGAGGTTTCTTTTGGCCCGGTCCTCCAGTGTGTCCAGGTCACTCCGAATCCTAGCCCTGCCCTCCTGTGTATCTGCTACATCCCCAGCTTGGTGGCATCTGCAGACTTGCTGAGGGTGCACTGCATCCCATCTTCCAGGTCGTTGAAGAAGACATTGAAGAAAATCAGCCGCAGGACCGACCCCGGGGCACTCCACTGGATACCGGCTGCCAACTAGACATCGAGCCATCGATCACTACCTGCCAAGCCCGATGCTCCAGCCAGTTTTCTGTCCACCTTGCAGTCTAGTCATCCAGCCCGTACTTCCTTAGCTCACCTGCGACAATACTGTGGCAGACCGTATCAAAAGCCTTGCTAAAATCTAGGTACACCACATCCCCCGGGCTGCCCACATCCACAGAGCCAGCCACCCCCTCGTAGAAGGCATCAGGTTGGTCCAGCATGACTTGCCCCGGTGAATCCACCACGACTCTTCCTGATCACCTTCTTCTCCCCCAAGTGCTTAGCAACGGATGCCCTGAGGATCCGCTCTGTGATTTCTCTGGGGACTGAGGTGAGGCTGCCCGGTCTGTAGTCCTTTTTCCTTTTCTTAGATACGGGCACTAGCTTTGCCTTTTTTCTAGTCATCCGGGACCTCTCCTGATCACCATGCGTTTTCAAAGATGATGGCCCGTGGCTCTGCAGTCTCATCAGTCAACTCCCTCAGCACCCTCGGTGCATCCCATCCGGCCCCGTGGACTTGCGCACGTCCAGCTTTCCCAACCCGGTCTCTCACCGCTGCGGGCTGCTCCCCCCTCCCCACGCGGCACGGCGCGGCGCGGCCCTGGCCGGTCAGACCCAGGTGACAAAGCGCTTCGGCCTCCTCGGTCACCAGGCTGCCTCCTCCCCCTCCTGCTACCCACTCCTCGCAGAAACCCCTCGCCCGGTCTGAGCAGCTCCGTGCGGCCGAGCTGGGCGGGGGGCACGGCCGGGCACTCACCAGCGCAGCGAAGTACTCGGTCTCGGTCTCGCTCCCGCCCTGCGCGCGGATCACCTCCGTCACGGCCGCCAGCACGGCGCACACCTGCGG
>NW_005842656.1:414072-416522 GCF_000455745.1 Alligator sinensis | reverse complement strand
CGGGCGCTGGGCGATCATCGCGTCCGACCCGTGCCTGGACAGCGACAAGCTGGCCCCGGCCAGGGCCGCCCCCGGGCGGGGGAGAGACCGCCGGGCCCGGAGCCTAGGCCGCCCGCACGGCGAAGCAGTCTGTGCTGACACCTGTCCTACATGGGCGCTGTCGGCCCGTCACCGTGGCTCCTTGGCACCCCAGCGGCGCCTGGTGCACGGAGCTCAGCCTAGTCCCCCCATCCGTCACTAATTGCTCCCCTCGTTCAGTAGGGGTCCAAGAGACCTTGTTCCTCAGCACGGACGCCTGGGCCCTGTGGTGAAGACGGGGGCACCTGCACGTCCAATGGCTGGGGGGAGAAGGCAGGACTCAGGACCAGCTGCTCCCTCTGGCCCCGAGACCCCCCTCCCGCTGCTGCCTCTGCCCGGGGCCCACAGGGGCCCCCAGCGCACCCCAGCCTGGGGACCGTGACACCCGCAGCCAGGGATGGTGCTGATCAGCTGGACGGCCCCAAGCATCTCCCTGCAAGGTACCCCGTCTCCCCGGGGCTGTGATGCTGGCAGGCAGGACCGCAGGTGGGATGGGTTGCGACAGGACACCTGCGGGCACCGCACCGGGGACGTGGCGCTGCCTGATGCAAGAGGCGCTGCCTGTGAGAAGGGTCCAGGCCTGCCAGCTCCAGCAGTCCCGGGTCGGCGCAGCCCAGCAGGCAGCAGCGCTCGACACGGCCTGGGTTACACTTCCCACTGCCAGCCCCAGGGCCAGGGGCAGCACCCTGGCACCAGGCCCCTTCCCTGCGGGGTCTGAACCCAGAGCGCTGTCGCTGCTGTGTTTGCACACCCAGGAACCTGCCCTGCCCTGTCCGGGCTCACCCCCAGACAGCAGCAGCAGGAGGGCCAGGACCCCCACGCTGGGCTCTGCACCAGCCCCGGTGCCAGAGAGACCCTGCACCCGGGACCGGCCCCGGGGCTCCGTGCGCTGTGCAGCGGGCCTGGGGGGGGGTACGGAAATGGAGATGGGTGTGCAGTGCAAATTGTGTAACCGGTTTTTGTGGTTTAACTGTCATAGTGTGCTTTGGTCTGCCCCGTGAACCACAGCGGTCACTTGGCAGGGTGCTAGAGGTACAGTTTTATATATGTAACCAGAGACTGAGAGCCACGGGACTCTTCAGCCTGGAAAAGCGCAGGCTCGGGGGGGACCTGATGGCCCCTATAAGTTTATCAGGGGTGTTCACCAGGAGCTGAGGGAATGATTGTTCACTAGAGCGCCCCAAGGGATGACAAGGTCAAACGGTCACAAACTCCTCCAAGACCGTTTCAGGCTGGACATAAGGAAGAATTTCTTTACTGTCCGAGCCCCCAAGGTCTGGAACAGCCTTCCGCTGGAGGTGGTTCAAGCACCCACTTTGAACACCTTCAAGAGCAAACTGGATGCTTACCTTGCTGGGATCCTATGACCCCTGCTGACTTCCTGCCCTTTGGGCGGGGGGCTGGACTCGATGACCCTCCGGGGTCCCTTCCAGCCCTAGTGTCTACGAAATATATTTGCAACCCCCCCCGAGGGGTAGCACTTCCACGAATGCCACGGTAGCAGTGTATCTGCTCTGGGCAGGCCACTGCGGCCAAGAGCAGACTTTGCATCACCCGCACTTTCACCCTCCCTTCCTTCCTCTGTAATCTCCCCCTGAGGAAGGCGTTTGTCTGCATCTGCTGCTGCCAGCTGAGCAGAGTGGGGCACGGGCACCGCGTGGATGGGAGACCCAGGCCATGCCACACGTTACGTACATGGCACGGTTCATTGCTGAATCACAGGATAAATGTGGACTGGCCACACACGCCAAGTCAGGACCACAGATAAAAGTCTGTATAACCCCCAGCTGTGAGAAGAGCCAAGCGGGGACACAGCGAGCGTTGGAAAACCTGCCACAGACCCAGGGCTGGTTTCTCTCCAGGTGCCGGCGGGTCCGTGTGGGGTCACACGTGGGGCAGGTGCTGGCACAGGCCCAGCCTCCCCCCAGACCTGCTCCGGCCTTGCCCAGGGCCAGGGGAGGAGAGGCAGACCCCCCCGTGAGGCCAGTGCTAGGTCTGTTGGGGGTCACAGCCGTGCTCCTCAAAGGCCCCCAAGCCCAGGGAGCCCAGCGCAAGGCAGCTGGGCCTGGGGTCGCAGCAACTGCTCTGGCAGCCCGGGCGCCACGAGGGCCGGGCACCCAGCGCAGACCAGAGTCACATCCCCTGGACCACGAGGGAGGTTTCAAACCCAGCCCTGCAAGCGGGTGCTGAGGGGTCGTGGCTCCAAGCTGCCCTCCATCCCCGGACTGTGACCAGGTGGACGCCACTGCCCACCTGGCCCGGGCACCCGGAGAGCTGCCTGCGCCACCGCAGCCCTGCACCCCTCCCGGGGCCACTCCCCCCTCACAAGGCTTCTCCACCCGGGGACCTCCTGCCACCTCAGTGGTGCCCTC
>NW_005842656.1:409882-410703 GCF_000455745.1 Alligator sinensis | reverse complement strand
AGGACAACCAATGACTGTGTATACCCCACATTCAGTGCTGACGGTGATGAATGCAAAGGGGGGAACCTGGCTTTCCCCTGGACGAATGGCTAAGTACCAGGCGACTCTCCTGGATCAAGGAGACATCCAGTTGCAAACCTCTAGTACCCTGAACCCAGCTACGTTGATGCCATTGGAACAGGACGAAGGATTACAGCATGATTGCATTGAAACTATTGAGAGTGTGTATGCTAGCTGGCCGGACCTTAAAGATGCCCCACTACCTAATGCAGACCTTGAATTTTACACAGGTGGAAGCAGCTTCATGGACAATGGAACCCGAAAGGCGGGATACGCTGTGGTTACATCATGGGATACCGTGGAAGCAAAAGCCTTGCCTCCAAATACCTCTGCACAGAGAGCTGAGCTTATTGCGCTGACCCGAGCTCTCCATTTGGCAAAAGGAAAGACAGCCACTATATACACGGATTCGAAGTATGCCTTTGGAGTCCTACACGCCCACGGAGCTATATGGAGAGAGAGAGGACTCTTAACAGCAAGTAAGAGCCCGGTAAAGCACGGAACAGAGATCCTGAAACTACTTGAAGCCGTGATGGAACCAGCAGAGGTAGCTGTGCTGCACTGTAAGGCCCACCAAAAGGGAGACGGTGACGTTATAAGAGGGAACCGATGAGCAGATGCTGCAGCAAAAAAGGCTGCCAGAGAACAAGCCAAGGAGACTCCAATATTGGCACTGGAGCCTCAGGTGGCGCTACCTGAAGACCCTCCCAAATATACTGAAAAAGAGAACCAACTCGCAGAGAAATTGGGAAGCAAAGAAC
>NW_005842656.1:406977-408915 GCF_000455745.1 Alligator sinensis | reverse complement strand
TGGACAGAGGCCTTCCCGTGCCGAACCAACCAAGCGAAAGAAGTGGTCCGGGTGATGCTAAAAGAAATGATTCCACGATTCGGAATCCCAGAGGGATTAGCCTCGGATCGAGGGCCACACTTTGTGTCAGAAGTGACCCAGGCAGTTTCCCGGGCTCTGGGGATACAATGGGACCTTCACACAGCATGGAGACCGCAGTCAAGTGGACAGGTGGAACGAATGAATCAGACTCTGAAAAGACAGCTGGCTAAACTTTGCCAAGAGACTCAGTTGAAATGGCCCGAAGCTCTGCCTCTTGCCTTGCTTAGAGTGCGCATAGCCCCTAGAGCTAAATTGGGAGTTAGCCCATTTGAATTAATGTATGGCAAGCCATATCCTAAGAATCCAGTGGTGACGCATGGGAGTCAAATGCATGTAAAAGGGGAAGGTTGGGTAAAAGATTATTTGTATTCTTTGTCTGCTGTGTTGTCTTCTCTCCACAGGTATGTCCAGGAACGACTTCCACTCCCTCTAGATACACCAGTCCACAAGTTCCAGATCGGAGACGAGGTGCTGGTCCGGACGTGGAAGGGACCGTATCCTGTGATTCTCACCACTCACGCTGCAGTGAAGGTACAGGGGGAAAAACTGTGGATACACTACACTCGGGTGAAGGCCGCACCAGAAGTACCACCTGCAGGAGAAGTTGCTGAGAGTGTCGCACCGGAAGCCGACACAAACGGACACCGTTGGACAACGAAGCCAGTGCAAGGACTTAAATGTCTGTTTAAACGTCAACCACGTGGAAAGTAGTTCTTTACATAGGTCTAGCGTTTTTAGGGTCTGAGGGATTGTTGAGTCAGAAGGTTGGAAGGAATCAAAATGTGTGGGTATATTTGGCAAAGGACGTATTAAACCTCACTCATTTCTGTTTAGCAGGTGGAACATCGGTTGATGATATTTTCACGTCATGCCTTATAGGGGTGCCTACTCCCTTAGAGGCACTCTGGAATCAGACCTGGTTCGCTTCAGGAGGAATAGGAGTCCCAATTAGTTACACTAACAATCCCAGGTGGGGACCCATTACCACAAAAAGAAACGCCAGTGCCTTTTCGATAGATTTGCTGACAGTCACCTCCCCTGGCAACACCAGCTGTGCCGAATTTGTGAACTGTACCAAAGCTTGTAAAAGCCTAACCAAAGAAAGGAAAATTTTCAATTGCTCAGACGTGACTAATGTGTCCTACAACTACGGTCATGTTGTATTATCCTTGGGGTGGTTCCTGCTTTGTGGAAAGACTGCCTATTCATATATCCCGGCCAATGCCACAGGAGGCCCTTGTGCTTTGGGTAGGTTAACTGTCTGGCTATCAGGTATGCCCAAAACCCCAAACAGACGCCACCGGAGAGACCCGAGCACATTAGATGAATCCTGCAATAGTGACATAGACCTCATGAGTAAGGTTGAGGCGGTGTCCCTGGCAGTCTCCATAGTAGGCGTGCCGGGCCTAGCGGTAGACGCCCAGGTTCAGCTAAGCAAAGTGGCTTGTGCCCTGGCAAAAGGCCTGAACGCGACCTCACAGGCCTTGGCCGCCCTCAGCACTGAGATGAAGGAACTGAGAGGGGCTACTCTGCAAAATAGAGCAGCCATAGACTACCTGCTGCTAAGACATAACCATGGATGTGAACAGTTTGAAGGGTTGTGTTTGTAGTGAGCACGTTTGTTATTTCCCTGAAATAAAATAGTTTTCTGATAGCATACTGTTAGGTTAACAATAATTGGGATTATTAAGAAGTATTAGCTTTGCAGCTGAATACAAGGCATGACCTGTGGCCTAGCAATGCTGCTGACCACAAGGCAGATTGATAGCTAAGCCTTTGCTTGTGTCAAGTAATCATTTTAACTGTGTTAACCATTTTCGGAGTAAAATGCAGCATCTGTGTCTGTGTGCTGAAAAA
>NW_005842656.1:406006-406742 GCF_000455745.1 Alligator sinensis | reverse complement strand
CGGCCAATGACTAGGGTCTCGGACTCAAGACGCCCCTCCTCACGGAGAAAGCCAGCGGGGTCCGAGAACGCCGGTTGTTGTACGTGGACGAAACAGCTTCTAGGCAGGTAGGACTTAGGGAAATAAGACTGCTTGTGCTTGGATATAATCATGGGTTCTGGCCTAGGATATTCACCCCTTGATTATATGGTCAGGAACTGGAAACATTTGGAGGGACGGACAGAACTGTCCAAGTCTCGTATGGCAGAACTCTGTTTAATTAATTAGACGTCTCATATGTCTCAGTTAGATTTGGGAAGACAACGGCCAGAAAATGGATCATTTGACCCAAATTGCCTGGCTGCCTTACGAAAGATCTTGGAGGACCTCTTCCTCGACCTAATGAATTATTGGTATTTATGAGACAATGTTGCTAGTAAGCCTTTAGTCACCCCGACCCCTGTACTTTTCTCGAATTTGTTAACTCCCCTTCAATGCCCAAAACCTTCTGCACCACCTTCATATTCAGTTGATGATTATAAACCCATGCCCAGACCCCCTATCCCACCTGATCCGTTCATTCCCGTGCCGGCAGGGGCCTCGGGAAATCGTGAGGAGGCATCACCCTGACTGCCTCCTGGCGACCACCCAAGTCCTGAGCCTGTAGATGGATCAAGGCATCCCTCTCCAGACTCAACTTCCCCGAACACTGATCCGACTCCCATAGCTAATCGTACCCGACAACGAGTACCTGCCC
>NW_005842656.1:400693-400906 GCF_000455745.1 Alligator sinensis | reverse complement strand
CAGGTAGGACTTAGGGAAATAAGACTGCTTGTGCTTGGATATAATCATGGGTTCTGGCCTAGGATATTCACCCCTTGATTATATGGTCAGGAATTGGAACAATTTGGAGGGACGGGCAGAACTAGGAATTAGTCCTCGGATCCCCCCTTATCCCCTGGACCACGAGGGAGGTTTCAAACCCAGCCCTGCAAGCGGGTGCTGAGGGGTCGTGGG
>NW_005842656.1:398186-399282 GCF_000455745.1 Alligator sinensis | reverse complement strand
TCTCAAGGACACAACCACTGCACCCAGAACAGTGGCTTCCCTGTCTTATCTTGCTTCTTGCTGTAGCTGATTTTTCAGCACACAGACACAGAGATACTTGCTGCTTTTAACTCAGAAAATGCTTAATACAGTTAAATGATTACTTGACACAAGCAAAGGCTTAGCTATCCTTCTGCCTTGTGGGCAGCTGCATTGCTAGGCCACAGGTCATGCCTTGTATTCAGCTCCAAAGCTAATACTTCTTAATAATCCAAATGATTGTTAACCTAACAGTATGCTATCAGAAAACGATTCTATTTCAGGGCAATAACAAACCTGCGCACTACATCAGCGAGGTCCCTGGTGGGGTCGGAAGGGGGGTTACTTGCTGGGCTTGCTGCACAATTTACCACATCAGCAAGTTCAACCTGTCACGTAGCTATATAAGGCTGATGCCCGCTTGGGTGGGCGTGCTTGCTTTGCGAACAATTGCCAAGCACCGCTTTCTGCGCAGAAATAAAGTTGAAGTTGGATCCTCCACCCCTGTGTGTTTATTGGCAGAAGCGCACCGGGCACGTACCCACTGTCCTTTGGGGACAACACTAGTGACAATTCGGGTGGCCCCGTTCCACAGTCTGGGGGGGCTGGTGCCCCGGGGGGGAGGGAAGGAAGGGGAGGAAGAGGCGCATGCCGCCCCCCAGCCCCACAGCGGGCGGGCACATGGGTGGATCTAGGATTTAGAAACAGGGGTGCAGGTGGGGCGGCCCGTCCTCTTGTACAAAACACCGGCTTTTGGCCACGACCCGCGATGTCAGCGGTCTCCCCTGACGTCCACACCAGGTAGACGTCCTCCCCCGCTGGTGTCCGGGGGCAGGCAGGGAGGTGAGCAATCGCTCTTGTTCTGCGGCAAAGTTTAAAACCCGAAAAGGTGCGCGGGCAGGACCCCACCCTTCTGCACCTTCCGTGCCGCGCCCGCACTCCGCACATTACGGTAGCGCTGACGTCACGGGGAAGCTGAAGGTCGCGACGCCCTTCGCGTGCGCTGCGTGCGCTGCGTGCCCCTCCGGTCGCATCCCCCCACCCCGCGCGCATGCTCCAAGAGCCCCCCCCACCGCCC
>NW_005842656.1:395095-397855 GCF_000455745.1 Alligator sinensis | reverse complement strand
CGCGCCCGTCGGCGGGGGGGGGCCGGCGGGGGGGGGGGGGGGGGGGGGCTCGCTCCCTAGCTCGCACCTGCGCGGTTGTCGGGGCCGGGGCTGACGAGGGCCGTGGGCGTTGCAGGACCGGCGCTACGCCGACCTGACCCAGGACCAGCTGCCCACCTGCGAGAGCCTGAAGGACACCATCGCCCGCGCCCTGCCCTTCTGGAATGAGGAGATCGTCCCGCAGATCAAGGAGGGCAAGCGGGTGCTGGTGGCTGGCCACGGGCAAATCACCAGCCTGCGCGGCATCGTCAAGCACCTGGAAGGTACGAGGGCCCCGGGGGGGACGGGGCAGTGCCGGGCAGGGCACCCCCATGCAGGCTGCCCCGGGGGAGGGGGTGGGGGCGGCCTGTGACCTTGCCCTGCCTTGCAGGCATGTCGGAGGAGGCCATCATGGAGCTGAACCTGCCCACGGGCATCCCCATCGTGTACGAGCTGGACAAGAACCTGAAGCCGGTGAAGCCGATGCAGTTCCTGGGCGACGAGGAGACGGTGCGCAAGGCCATGGAGGCCGTGGCTGGGCAAGGGAAGGCCCAGAAGTGAGGGCGGCTCCGTGGCAGAGCCGTCCCCCCCTCCCACCCCCGCGCACATGCCCGCAGCCTAGGAACACCAGCTCGGAGCCTGGCCGGGGGGGCTCCCGGGACCACCTGGACCAAGCCCCCGCGCACCTGCCCGGGCCCCTTAGATGCAGTTCCTGGGCGACGAGGAGACGGTGCGCAAGGCCATGGAGGCCGTGGCTGCGCAAGGCAAGGCCAAGAAGTGAGGGCGGCTCCGTGGCAGAGCCGTCCCCCCCTCCCACCCCCGCGCACATGCCCGCAGCCTAGGAACACCAGCTCGGAGCCTGGCCGGGGGGGCTCCCGGGACCACCTGGACCAAGCCCCCGCGCACCTGCCCGGGCCCCTTAGTCTACTTAGAGCCAGTGTCGGAGCTGGAGCGACCCCGGCTCCCTTGGGCAGCTCTAGCCCCACCCTCTTGTAGTCCTGCTGCTAGACTCCCCGTGCCCGGCCTGGGGCTGCCCTGCTTCTGCCCTGGCCGTGGCGCCCGGGATTCCTCACGGTTACATTCCCAGAGCCTGGAGCTGCTCCGCTACCCCCCACCCTCTAGGACCCCCGTGCTCCTGGCAGCTCCTGGGCCCCGCGTCACTGTCCAGCCATCGCAGTGTCTTGTGTCTGTACAATAAAGGAGTGATGTGCAATAGCAGCGTGTTGGGTGTGATCTGAGGCTCTGCTCTAGGCTGGAAGCATGAGCCTGGCTGGCTGCTGTCCCCTGCTGCTCTGGGTGGGGAGCAAGGCCCCACTGTGGCTGCCCTGGTCCAGAGCACCTGCTGGGAGGGCTGAGCTAGTTCTGGGGGCCTGTGGCCAGGTCTGTCCAGTGGGTGGGGGTAAACAGGCCTGGAACAAAGAGGGGTCCTGCCACGGCATGTATAAACCCTGTGCCTGATATGGGGCACAGACCCCTGCCTCCCCCCACGCTCATTCACCCTCAGGCCTGACTCCCAGATTAAGCTGCAGCCTCATCTTGTGGGGGGAGGGGGAAAGGAGCTGCTTTTGTTCTCTGACCCAGGCCCCTTCTCCAGAATAGCCGTTCAATGCCCACCATTGTTTCCTGCTCCTCCAACCAGTTGGGGGGGGGTAGACTCGCTGCAAAGCAGCTCCACCTGGTCCAGCTTGGGGGGGACCCACAGGTTTCACAGCTGCAGTACACTGAGCCCCTGCTGTCCTCTACGCAGCAACAGACCCAGGCTAGAAGACCCTGCCTGTTCTCTGCCCTAGCCGTGGAAACCAGGAGCCCACTGCTCCCTGGCCTTTTGCTCCCCAGCCTGTTCCCAACCCCACACCCTGGTGTAGACAGCCCAGGAAGTGCTGCAGGGCCATGAACCGGCTTCTCCCAGGCAACCTCTAACCCAGCCCCCACTCAGGGCTGGGAATCACCAAGGAGGGGAGGGGTTGGGAAAGCCTTTATTGTTCACAGCTCAGGAATCTAAAATCCTGCCTGGGGGCAGGGCCCAGGGAGCCAGAGCTGCATCCGGTTCCTGACAGGTGTTGGTGGAGGCCCGAGTCCCAGCCCAGCGCACGTGGGCACCAGTCCAGGTGATGCTGCAGGTACTTCGGTGAAGGGGGCTCCGGCTGGCTCCTGGCTCAGGTAATCCTGCCGGGGAGCGCGGGGTAGCCTAGGTCTGCAGGAACTGGGGCTGCACGCGGGCCACTTTGCGGAATTCCTTGGTATGCGTCCGGGGACACTGCATCTCACACCAGCTGATGGGCACCAGCCGTGCTCCTAGGGACCAGTGCAGTGTCACCGAGAGCCCCAGTAATGAGGACAGGCCTGCCTGGTCCCTCTGCCAGCATCAGCATAAGGGCACAGCCCCTGCAACTCCCAGGGACAGCAAGAGAACCCAGGTGTCCTGATGGTCAGGCCCCGCATAAGCCTGGGGGGCCCGCTGGACGCTACTGATCCACTAGCACCAGGAGAGCTCCTCCTGTTTCCCCGGGCAGCCTGGGGAGCAGGGGACACAGCTCAGCCCACCCCAGCTGCTGAAGCGGCCCGTGCTGCTGGGGCCGCAGTCCTGCTCATACCTGCCTCGCCGTGGGCCACCACCACGCCCAGCTCGTTCTCGGCCGTGCTCAGCAGGTAGTTGGACTGCGCGTCACCCAGCGAGATCTGCTCCGGTGGTCAAGGAAAGGGCTCTGGCCTGCAAGGTTATGTGCTGGGCGAGCAGGACAC
>NW_005842656.1:393856-395071 GCF_000455745.1 Alligator sinensis | reverse complement strand
CCCGGAGAGGGAAGTCCCACCAGGCCCTGTTGCCTCCTCGAACACCCCAGTGAGGGCAGGATACCACCTTAGCCAGGACGATGTCCCCTGGGCGGAAACTCTTGTAAACCTCCACCTGCCGCAGAGCATGGGCTGGTTAGGGGGTGGGGGAGGCCCCCGGCTCCTGGGGTGAGTACCAGGAGCCATGGGGGAGGCTGCTGAGCCCCAGGACCTGACAGCAGCCCCAGGCAGTCCAGGCCTCTACAGGAATAGACCCTCCACCCTTCACCGGCCCCCACCTCCCCCCAGAGGGATGCAAGCCATGGCTGGGACCCTCTGGGTCAGCGACACCCTTTTCCCCCCGGCCATCCCTGTGGCTGCGGTGAGAGGAGGGGGAGATGCTGGTACAAGCAGGTGCCAGTTGTCATACGCTGCCGGCACAGGCAGGACACCACTGACCTTGTCCCGCTCCGTGGCTCGGATGTCTTCTCTCCTGTAAGGGGAGACGGGGAGCTCAGCACTGGGAGTGCAGCCTGCTCCACCCCTAGAGCACTGGCAGCGCTGCCCGCCAGGGCTTGCCTGTGGGACCTCGCTGCAGGCCCCCGGGTGCACATGAGGCTGGGCCTGGGTGTGGGGGGAAGGAGAGATGGAGACCCCAGACCCGCCAAGCTGGGCCGGCTGCCTTGGAAGGGGCAGGGCAAGGGGTGGGGAGTCCTGACCCAGGCCAGGGCCTACCGGATGGTGCCGCGGAAAGCTGACTTGAGGGGCGTGGAGCCAACGTACAGGATGTGCACCTTGGCGAAGCGGGAGTTAATACTGCACACCTGCAGGGAGACAGGGCCCGGCCCACAGCTGGATCAGCAGAGCCTGGACTGTGGTGCAGGACCTGCCCCTGCACCAGTGCATCAGCCCAGCCCAGCCCAGCCACACATGGCACCACCACCCCATCGCCCATCAGCCTCTGGACCAGAGCGACCCAGCGTCCGGGCACTGGCAGAGAAGCCAGCTCTTCCCCAAGCCACCAGCTCCAGCAACCCCAGCTCCAGAGATGAAGGAGCCCAGCGTCCTTCCTGCCACCCCAGCCCTCCCAGCCACCAGTGGGAGTGGATGAGTTACCGCCCTGCGACTGGGAGCCCACAGCCCTGTGGCCGGCTACGGGGGCAGCCCTCGGTGGGGAGCAGGGGCTCCCCGGGACCCAGACGGATCCGGGGCTGAACCACACGGCGCCGGCACCAG
>NW_005842656.1:393469-393785 GCF_000455745.1 Alligator sinensis | reverse complement strand
GCAGCCGGGGGCCCGCCCAGCCCCCCCTGCCCCCCACCCAAGTGGGCTGGGCGCTCGACTACCATTACCTTGCAGGTGACGATGGCGCCCACGTCAGGCAGGAGCTGGGCTTCGGCGTCTCGCACCACGGACACCACGGGCAGCTGCCAGGCAGGAGGGACGTGCCCCGTGAGCTTGGAGCCGCTCGGGGCCAGCCGGGCCCCCGGCATTGCTGGCCCGGGCCCCAGGGCAGCAAGCGCCGCCGTGGGGCCTGCCCGGGGCTCATCTTCAAGGCAGCCAGGAGAGAAGGCCCAGGGCCCGGCCAACCTGGAACCTC
>NW_005842656.1:391290-391578 GCF_000455745.1 Alligator sinensis | reverse complement strand
CCCGGGCTACCCGCCACAGGTAGGGCGCGGGGGCTGGGGGGGCCGGGGGGGCCCGCTTCGAGCGCCGACCGCCCTTCCCTCTGCAGGCCAAGGGCGACCTCACCGGCGTCTCCATCTGCCGCAAGTGCATCGCCCCCAAGCCGGCGCGCACCCACCACTGCAGCATCTGCAACCGGTAGGGACCCGCGTCCCGCAGGCCCCCCACTGCAGCAGAGCGCGGTCGCCCCCCCTTCCCTCCCTCCTGCAATGGCTTCTTGTCACAGACCCCCGGCAGGCGCCCACCGCAGT
>NW_005842656.1:386627-390459 GCF_000455745.1 Alligator sinensis | reverse complement strand
GCTCACAGCCGTCCACTCTCCTCGCAGGTGCGTGCTCAAGATGGACCACCACTGCCGTATCCTTCTGCAGCACCGGCCAGGCTGGCCCCTCTCTAGGGAGCCTGGCTCTTGGGAAGGGGATGGGGGGGTTGGGGGGCCTAGGTGTTCCCTGGGGCGCACTGAGCACTGGGGCTGACCGTGTGGGAGGGGCGGGCAGGGGGGTGCAGCGTAGCCCCCCGAACCCTGGTGTTGCTGGGGGCTGTGTCCCAGGGCCCCTGGGGAACATGGCACTGGACCCAAGAGGCTGCCAGGGGCAGGGCTCAGGTGCAGACTCCAGGTCCCCGTGTGCCAGGTGCAACAGGTGCCGGATGGAGCTGCAGCTGCCTGAGACTGGGGACAGGTTGGGGGCTGTCCCTGCCCCACTGAGTCCAAACAGCGCCACGGCAGCCCGGCTCAGGGGTGTGGCGCGGTGCCCCCTCCTATTGTTACCCATCTTTAATCCGGGGCAGCCTGGCTGAACAACTGCGTGGGGCACTACAACCACCGCTACTTCTTCTCCTTCTGCCTCTTCATGACCATGGGCTGCATCTATTGCAGCATCAGCGGCTGGGACATGTTCCGTGAGGCCTACGCGGCCATCGAGGTGAGTGACACGGCCTCGGCCTGCACGCGCTCCAGCTTTCCAGGCAGACAGAGAGGGAGAGGCAGACACGGCCCTGGGCTCCTCTTGGCCCCGGGGCGCCCGTGCTGTGAGGCCTGTAACTGCGCCGTGTTTTCCATCCCCCCAGAGAATGAAACAGCTCGAGAAGGAGCGCCTGCAGGCAGCCGCCAACCAGGTGGGACATCCCCGCGCCCGGGGCCAGCAGGCCGGGCCTTGGCAGCCGCTTCGCATGTGCCTGCGCCCGGGCTCTGCTGCGCCTGCGGGCACGGAGCTGCCCCAAGGGCCAAGGCCCCAGCTCGTGGCTCTTGCCTGCTGCCTGCGGGGTTCATGCCCCAGGCTGCCACGCAGCTGCTCCCTGCCCTGCTGCCCCGTTGCTTTCACCAAGTGTCTGTGTGCTGTGTGTGCGCGCGCGGGGTGGGGGAGGGTCCTCTTGGCTGGTCCTGGCTTCTCGGGGCGTCTGGTGGGGTTTGAGGGAGCAGAGCCGCCCCCACGGGCCTAACCGACCACCTGCCCTTCCCTGCAGACCTACTACCAGACACCACCCCCGGCCTTCTCCTTCCGCCAGCGCGCCTTCCACAAGAGCATCGTCTACCTGTGGGTGCTGTGCAGGTAACGGGGGCGCTGGGCCCTGGGAGCTGACACAGCCTTGTCCTGCTGGGTGATGAGCAGGCAGCTCCATGCAGCCAGGCGCGCAGAGCGGGGAAGGTTGCCTGGACTCAGTGCCCTGACCCCAACCTCCACCTGCCCCCAGCTCTGTGGCCCTGGCCCTGGGGGCGCTGACACTGTGGCACGCGGCCCTTATCACCCGCGGGGAGACCAGCATCGAGAGACACATCAACAAGAAGGAGCGGCAGCGGCTGCAGAAGAAGGGCAAAGTGAGCATAGGAGCTGGGGGGCAGGGAGCCTGGGGGGCAGGCGGCCACGGTCAGTCACCGTCACGGTCCCCGTCTCTGGTCCTGCAGGCGTTCCGGAACCCATACAGCTTTGGCGCCTGGGACAACTGGCGGGTCTTCCTTGGAGTGGACGTGCCCAGGTGAGGGGGGCTCCAGGCTGAGCCCGAGACCCTGGTGCAGGGGGCCCAGGGCTGTGGCTTTGGGAGGCCGCAGCATTCACCATGGGCTGCATCCTTCCCAGGCACTGGCTCACCCGCGTCCTGCTGCCATCCACGCACCTGCCCTACAGCACTGGCCTGAGCTGGGACACACCCCCGTGCGTGACGCAGCGGCACACACCCCTGCTGGCCATCTGACCACCAGTGCAGACCCTCCCCAGCCTCGGTGCCCGGAGCCCTGAGGTCCAAACGCGGATGTCTGTTCTGCCCCCTCCTGCCCCTCATGAGCTGCAGGCAGCCCCTGGCAGGGTGCACGGGGCTGCACAGGCCACGGCCCCACCCAGCACCTCTGCTGGAGAGGGGGCCTTGCCTGGCCGCCCCCCTGGGTTTTTTGTGTCAAATAAAACCAGTTTTTAACCAATGCGGCCGCCTCCTCGCTGTTGCCTGGTCTGGCCCAGGGGAGCCTAGCTGAACAGGCCCATGATCCATCTGGGCTCTGTGTGGAGCTCCGCAGAGGGGCCGGCTTGGATCTGCTGGTCTAAACACCGGTGCTTCAGCAGCCTCCGAGGGGCAAAGAAATAGGGACCTTGCCCTGGGGCGCTAACTGCAGCCAGGAAGGATGGGGAGGCAGCAGCTTGCCGCAGGGGCCACCTGACAGCCCCACCGGTCTGACGGCGCCTGCCAACACCCTGACACTGCTGTACCAAAACACACGTGTTTATTCTGGTGGCATGTGGAGTGCGACACGTGCCTGGGCCCTGCCTGCTCCCTCCTGTGTGGCGGGGGCTCCTGGGTGCAGGGTGGGCACGGCGAAGGTGCTGCCCTCTGGTCCCGGCAGGAAGCGGGTTGGGTTAGCTTGGTGGCACTGGCGGCACGGCCGGGCCAGGCGTGGGGTGCGATTGTCAGTCGTGCAGGGGGTGGCACGGGCGGGGTCCTCACCTGCCCGGGCTGCCCAGGAGGAACCTGCCAGATAAGAGCTGTAGCAGAATTGGGCAGGCAGGACCTGGGGGGCCCGGCCAGCCTGCTCCACCTGCACCAGGCCCAAGGCAACGAGGAGGAGCAGGGGCCA
Source organism: Alligator sinensis (assembly GCF_000455745.1). Classification (NCBI taxonomy): domain Eukaryota; kingdom Metazoa; phylum Chordata; order Crocodylia; family Alligatoridae; genus Alligator; species Alligator sinensis. The sequence continues at coordinate 387,699 of NW_005842656.1, read as the reverse complement.
AGAGCCCTGCGGCATCCTGCCGAGACAGGATGGAGTCTGGAAAACACACTCCAGTGCCCAGGTCGAGGCCGTGCCCCTGCTGCAGAGGAAGGCAAAACCCCCCAATCTGCACCAGTCTGAGCAGGGGGAAATCCTTTCCTGCTGCAGTGCAGCGTGGGGCTGAGCCTGGGCACAGGGGCAAGACCCTCCGGCCAGGACCCTGCAGGGTCGGTGCCAGCAGGAGCATTGGCACAGCCCAGCCCCAGCCTGGGCTGCAGCAGTACCCAGCGCTGCCGAGAAAGGGAAGCCACCGACACCTGTAGCAGCAGGAAGGGTAAAAGGTCCTGGCCCCCTGGGGCAGGCAGCAGAGCCCAGAAACTCAGGACCACAGTCCCGTGCTCGGCCCTGGGGCTGGCGAGGACTCTGCCTGTTGCCCCACTTCCTGCGCGACCCGACTCCTCTTTCTGCTCTGTCATCCCATCTCGTAACCTGACCCAGCCCCTCGCCTCCTGTTTCGCAACCCGGAGCTGCGTTCCGGCTGCTGCTGGAGCCCGGTCCTCTCTGGTATCCGAGCCGGGTCCTCTCCAGTATCCACCTGCTCTGGGCGGTAGTGCCCCTGTGACCTCCCAGTCCTGTGCTGGAGGAAGGGGTCCTGGGCGCACACTGCTGCTTTCACCGCCTGTTCCAGGATCTGCCCTGCCTCGGCTCGGATGCCCTTGGTGATGGAGACCCCCCAGCTTTCCTTGTGTGTCTTTCCTGATCCTGATCTCAATCCCAACCTGCTTTGCTGCAGTGATGCACAGAGCCAGTCCCCTCCTCTCCACCGTATCCCCCTTGGGTCGCTGTTCCTGCAGACCGACCAGCCGTCACCCTCCCCACCACCAGTGGCCTCCCACGCCGTGTCACAATGGGTGCCAGCATCTCCTCGTCCCTAAAATGTGGAGCCCGGGGCAGCCTGGACCCCCAAGCCCCTGCACCGTGGACAGCTCTGTGCCAGCTTGGACAGGGGGCTCAGGCTACGATGAGGGCAGATGCACCTGCGCCCAACTCACCAATCCCCACGCGCCACCACTGCCTCCTTCCGCACCAGCCT
>NW_005842656.1:380060-386374 GCF_000455745.1 Alligator sinensis | reverse complement strand
GCGGGCTCAGGGCGCGCGGGGCCTCGAGCAGCAGGGGCTGCAGGCAGCGCAGGGTGGAGAGCTGCACCCCGCGGTCCGGGCACGACAGTGCCTCCAGCAGCAGTGGCAGCAGCTGGGGGCGGCACAGAGCGTGAGCGGTGCCTGCGGCCTCCCAGGCTTCCCCCACACCCGCCCTACCCCCCCACTCACCGTGGACAGCTCCGTCACCAGCACAGGCTTGGGCAGGTGGTTCAGCACGTGCGACAGCCCCTTCAAGTAGTTAGCCTTCACATCTGCAGGGAGCACGGGGGCCGCAGGTCACAGCTGGGCATGAGGGCCAGGCCCCCGTGCAAACTGGGGCGACAGATAAGGGCGGGGGCTTACCGGAGTGGGCAGCGTGGAAGCCCTGCACCAGCCGGGGCACGTTGTCGGTGAAGAAGCGTTGGCGGTACATGAGGCGCACGTCGGCGTGGCAGCCGCGGTGCAGCACGTCAGGTGCATCGCCCAGCAGGAGCCCCAGCCCCTCAGCTGCCGCCGGGCCCAGCTCTGCATCCCCCAGCAGCGCCAGCACCTGCGGGCAGAGGTGCTGTCAGGCCCTGGCCCTCCCCGGCCTCTCCACCCCAGCCTGGCCCCCCCAGCCCCTCACCTTGTCTGTCAGGCGGGAGCTCAGCGGGTGGTAGCGCAGCACCAGAGCCTTGGTCACCTGCAGGGGTAGAGAGCAGGGGTTGGGGGTGCCGAGGGGGCAGAGCAGGACCAGACCGCCCCTCCCAGTGCGGGCGCTGCTGTCCTTACCCAGAGGAGCAGGCCGAGGGCCTGGGTGCGGCGGGGACCCTCGGCCAGGCCTGGCTCCAGCCGGTTCAGCGCCAGCTGCAGCACCTCGTCCAGCTGCAGCCCTGGGAGACAAACAGGGCAGGGTGGATGTGCCCCCTGCATGGGGCTTCCCGTGTGCGCAGGCACGCGTGTGAGCCCCCACACTCACCTTCTGGGTGCTTGTTCACCAGTCCCGCGAAGCACTTAGCGGCAGCCGTGGCGGCAAAGGGGCAGTCACAGGCGCAGCTCAGGGCCAGCAGCTCCCCCAGGAGCCGGTCCTGCTGGGGGATGGGCACCTGCGGGGCAGACATGCTGAGACTGAGACCCACAGGCCCCCCCCCGCAAGTGCCGGAGGGACCCAGCCCCTCAGGCCCACCAGAACCCCCCGCACTCACGTTCCTGGGCAGGGAGCAGATGAAGGCCATGAGCAGGGTGACCAGGCGTCTCTGCGCTGCTAAGCAGGGCCCGTCCTGCCAGGAGACAGCGTCCACATCAACCCTGGGACTCACCCCCCAGATCCTTCCTGCATGCCCATCTCCAGCCCCCTACCCCCTGGCCCTGCCCCACACACCTGGAAGGGCTGGAAAGAGCAGGGGAAGCTGTTCTGGGGTAGGAAGGAGACGTCCCCGTCCAGGAAAAGGGGCACTATGAGCGCCGCGCTCTGCACCGCCAGCCTGGGCAAGAGCAATGTGGTGGCTCAGCGTTGCCAGGCAGAACCACACAGGAGCCGGGCAGAGCTGCAGCAAGGCCGCGGTGCTCAATCCCAGCACCGCCAGCAAACGCGTGCCCTGGGCCCCCTCCCTGCCTGCAGGCCCTGCACTCACTCGGGGCTCAGGTGGGTGCTGGCGGCGCTGATGACGGGCACCATGGAGGTCAAAGCCTCCTCCTCCAGCAGCGCCTTGCCTGGCGCCAGGAGAGCATCCTCTGGGGGAAGGGTGAGTACCGGATGGTCAGAACCCGCGGGGCCTTGGCCCCTGCATCCAGGGAGACCCTGATCCAGGCTATGAGGACCCGGTGAAGGGGCACGAGGGGAACCAACCAGCCCCCCACCCCCAACTGCAGCATCATCCTTGCACCCAGACCTGGCAAAGGGGGTGTCTCTGCTCTCAGCCGATGGTCCAGGCACCAGCTGGACGCCTCAGGCCCGAACCCAGGAGCCCCAGCCCGAGCCCAGCCCCACACTCACCTTGCAGGGCAGCCTGCAGGGCCAGGCCCAGCAGACAGGGCACCACGGCCTGGTGGTAGAAGCTGCAGCTCTCGGGGTCATGCTGGCTCTGCACGGCCACGCGGTGCAGGCTGTGGCACAGCAATGCCATCTTCCCAGTGTCCCCTGGCTCACTGCCTGCAGGCAAAGGGCCATGAGCACCCCCTCTGTTGCTGGCCCCCCCATACCTCCCCTCCCCCAGGCCAGCAGTCCCCCCGCCAGCCCTGCCAGTGCCCTTCACTCCTGACCCACAACCCCCTGCCCCCCAAGTGTCCCTCACTCCCACCCTGCAGCCTCTTAGCTCTGTGGGGGCCTTCACCCCAAACGTGCAGTGCCCTGAGACCCACTCCTGACCCACAGCTGCCCAACATCCTAGCCCCTGCCAGCCCAGCTCAGTCCTGGGTGCCCCCCTACAGCCCGCCCTGCTGCGGGGGTGCTGCACAGTGCGGCCACATTACCTCTCTGCAGGTGGCGGAGATGCTGCAGCAGGACGGGGACGGTCTCACACACAATGCTGGGGTGGGTGGACACAGCAGCCAAAGCCTGTAGGCAGCGCTGGCGCCGGGTGCCCTCATCCTCCCGCTCTGGAAGGCACGGCATGGGGTGGGGAGGCTGGCACCAGAGCCGTAGCTGGGACCCCACCAGCCCTGGGCCCCAGGGCAAGCTGCTGCGGGCACCAGTGGGCTTCCTGTTCCTCCCTCCTGCAAATGCCTCTACAGACCCCTCCCCACGTGGCCCTGCTCACAGCACACGGCCTCAGTCCCTAGCCCTGTACCTGTCTGCAGCTCCTGTGCCAGTGCCCGCACCATGTGGTCTGTGAAGGCCCCGGGGTGGGCAGGTGCCAGGGTGCCTGCGGCCTCCATCGCTGCCATGCTGCCGGGAGGGGAGAGAGCGGGTGAAGGCAGCAGGAGCAGCTGTGCCCCAGCCTTGCCTTGTCTGCCAGCAGCAGGCGCTGGTCTACAGGACCCCGTTCTGGATTGACTGGGCCCAGCCTGTAACCCGCCTTGGTCCCGATGACAGCCTGCTCTGGTCTCGCTCCCGTCCCCGACTGGTTCAGCCCCACTGTCCCAAACCCGACACTGCCCCTCGGCTCCAGCAGCTGCTTCCCCCTGGGGACAGTGCTCCCAGCCCCAGACCACCCATCCACACCACCTGGCCCTGCTCACCTGCTCTGGGGATCCTCCTCATGGAGAACGAGTCGTGTCAAATGGTCCACAGCTAAGTCCAGGTCTGAGGCCACCAGAAGCCCTGTCCCAGGAGATCAGATGTAGCCCAGTGGGGAACAACCCGTCACCCAACTCCACCCCCAGCCCCGCCAGGACCCTGCCTGGCGCTGAGGGAGACCCCACCCCTACCCAGAGTACAGGACACCCACCTGGGAGCGCGCCCAGCACGGTCAGGGCCCGGACACCCACTACCTGCAGCTGCACGCTGGGGTCCATCAGTGCCGAGAACACCACGGAGCACAGCGGGGCACGGACGCCCAGCAGGACGGTCTCGTCTGCGGACACATGGACGCAGAATCACCGGGACGCAGGCCTTTGGGGTGGTGCTGTGCTGCAGTCACCTCGGGGGGGCAGGAGAGGGGGGGAGCAGGGGGTGGCAGGCGACGGCTTGGTGCGGGTCTGAGCCATGGGCAGAACCCTGTCACTCACCGCCCTCCTCGTGCCCCCACTTCTGCAGCAGCTCCAGGAAGCCCAGCAGCATCTCCAGGATCGTCCTCCGCTGGCTGCTCTGCACAGGAGCCAAGACCGGGCCCGGGTTACAGCCCCGCCAGGATGGGGCTCAGCACCGGTGCGGGAGCGGGGGGTGCTCTAGCTCCAACAACCTTGCCACCAACCCGGGGGCAGAGAAAGGCATCGTGGGGCCAAGCCCTGCAGAGACCCCCCAGACCAGAGAAGGACCCTGATGCTGGCACCTTGCTGCATACTCCCCCGTGGGGCCGTGTGACCCCAGAGGAACCGATGCTGCCGGGCGGCACTCACCTGGGGGTGCTGGTTGTACTGCTCCAGCAGCAGGGGCAGGACGCTGCCAGCGATGTGGTGATAGGCCCGGAGTGAGGCGCTGGCTGCGGCCTGCAACAGCTTGGCACTTGGCCACACCAGCTTCATGTCAGGCTCGCACAGATGGTGCCGGCAGTCTGGGGACGCACACACGGCACCTCAGCCATGGGGTGCATGCGCACACAGGTACACATGCCTGCCAGCTCACGGCCACAGAGCCAGGGACAGCTCAGCCTGGCCGCGGCCCACCCTGTGTAAGGCATCACACCGGGTCAGCCCCTTCCCCAAGCTGGCACCAGCAACTGCCATGCAGCCGGGACACAGTTACCTTGCAGCACACTGCTGAGAAAGGTGTCCAGCAGGTCGTGGGTGTCGGCGTGGAGCACGGCGTGGGACAGGCAGGCGGCCAGTGCTGTCAGTGCACCCAGGCACTCTGCCTCCAGCTTCTCGCTCGCTGTCTGGAACACCTGGGGGTAGGGGTGGGGGCAGCTGCGGGGCCCAGGCCTACACAGACCGTGTACCCCACGCCCCAGGACAGGGGCCACAGCCCAAGCCCCCACTGTAGCCTCCTGACCCACCTGACGTGGGCTGCCCCCCACCTCTGGCAGGGACCCTGCCGGCCTCACTCACCTCCCGGCGCAGGGAAGCCCAGAGGCTGGGCAGGAACTCCTGCAGCTCCTTGGGCCCGTAGATGGCACAGCAGGCACTCTGCAGGGCACAGCGGGCGCGGAGTGAGGGTGCCGGCCCTGCTGGGGCTCTGGGGCCCCTGGCGGGGTGGGTGGGTGGGAACAATGCTCACCAGGGTTTGCACGGCGTCCAGCTTGGCGCTCTGCAGCTCCGAGTCCATTTTCTCGATGAGAAGCGGCAAAAGGAACTGCGGGGATGGGCTTAGTCTCAGGGTCCTGGCTCCAGCTGGGGCCTCGGGTGGCTGCTGCCTGGTGCTCCCAGACGCTGCTCCTCAGCCTGGTGCCCAGTGCCAGCCTGGCCCGTCAGACCCTCCTCCCACCACTGAGCAGCAGCGAAGGAGCTGAGCAGACGGCACGAGGGTGCCTGAGCGCTGGAGCGCAGCTGGTGCCCGGAGCCGAGTGTCCCAGCCCCCCACCGCACGCTGCAGCCCTCCTGCCCTGCGCAGCTCCGCACCCCCACTGGCACATCTCACCTCAGCGAACTGGGGCGTGGAGGCCAGCACGGCGCGGAGGCTGACGATCAGATCTTCCCGCTGGATGCCGTGGGGGTCGTTGGGGGGCTGCAACAGAAGCGCAAGGAGCCCAGGGCTCAGCAGAGGCTCCTGGTGCGGTGCCTGGTCCAGCACAGGCGCCAGGGGCGAGGCTGGGACATGCGAGACCTGCCCCCGCCTCGGGTGCTGAGACCCTCTGGACAGCTCCCAGCCCCGGCTCCCTCTTGCGGAAGGGCAGGTCTGGTTTGGGGCCGCGGCTCCGGATAGACTCGCTCACCGGGGTGAAGTCGATGGGGAAGTAGCAGGACGTCACCTCAAACAGCTCCTCCACAAAGGGGCCTGCGAGAGAGAGCAGAGCCGCAAGCTGAGCGCCAGCCACAGCCGCCTGGGCCCAGGCCCCAGAGCAGCGCGGTGGACCCGGCACTGGGCAGCCCGGAGGGGTTGGCGGCGCCTGGTGGGGCAGGGGCCCTCACCGAGCGCGTAGCCCTTGAGAACGAGGTCGTGGACGATCTGGAAGGCGACCAGCAAGTTGCGCGGGTCCTTCTCGCCGTCCATCACCTGGATGAAGCCGAAGGTGAAGTCGGTGCCGAGGCTCTTCAGCTCTGCAGGGACGGGAGCAAACATGGGGCTCACTCAGGGCCTGGCACCCCAGCACCGCCCCCCCCCCCCAGAGGCCTGGGCCCGCACCTTCCTCCCGCGTCCGCATGAAGTTGGTGATGATGGTGTAGACCGTGTGCCGATCCAGCTGCAGCAGCGACTGCGGGGCAGAGAGGTGTCAGCGCGACCCGGACCGCGCCCGAGCAGAGCAGCACCCTGCGGCTCGGCGCCTGCAGCCCACAGCAACAGCCCGTCCCCGCACACGCAGCACACGCCTGGGAGTGCGTGCGGAGCACAACACATGTCGCTGTGGGTCCCAGGGACGGCCACGCGTGCGCTGCTGGACACACTGCATCCCAGCGGCTGAAGGGGACGTGGGGGCTGCTCACCTGCACGTGCACCTCCTGGAAGACGGCCTTGAGCACCGACACGGCCAGGCCTGGGGCCAGCGCCTCACTCAGGCTCTGCGGACAGAGCACGCGCGGCTGAGGGCCCTTCCTGCCCCGCGCCCCTGGGTGGGGTGGGACGGGGCTGGGGCCGGGGC
>NW_005842656.1:375949-377973 GCF_000455745.1 Alligator sinensis | reverse complement strand
GCCCGCGGGGGCTGGCGGGGTCCCCCTGCCTGAGCCCCCTTGGACTGTGCTGCTCGTGCTGGAGCGGAGACTCAGCGGGAGCCGCGGTGCAGGGCGCCCGCGGGGCCGGGGCCGCCGCGTCCGTACTCTGTATTTATCAATAAATCCTTCCCAGCTCGGCGGTCTGCGGGGATGCTGGATGGTGACGGGGGCAGTGGCACCAAGGCCATGTTACCCCCGGGGGTCCTGTGCCCGGCTCCTCCCCGTTGCTGGTTAGCTCCTGGCTCCTGTTGGCTCTGCTCTTCCAAGCGCCCTGTCCTCAGCCCCAGGGCTGCAGCGAGCATGCGCCTGTGCGTGCCGGCACACGCCTGCGCGGGGCTGCTGGTGGGGGGTCGTGCTCCACTCTCCCTGCCTGGTGCCCCCCACCCCGGCTTCTCGTGGCACACAGCTTGTCGCCTTCCCAGTGCAGGACCTGGGGGACGGACTGCCACTGCACACCGAGGCAGCAACCTCCCGTGAACTCAGAAGGGAAGGGTCAAAGGTCACCCTCAGGCTCTAGGCTGGAGCGTGCCCGCCTCGTGGTCCTTGGGCGGTGATGACTGTGGCACCTCCCTTGCCCCCTCCTCTGGTCCCAGCGGGGTTGCGCGCGGTGCACAGAGACAGGAATAGCTCCTGCCCGAGTTATTCCAGGCAGGCTGGGGCCTGGCCAGCGCGTCCCTGGGGGCTGGCGGACGTGCCAATGCCTGACATCATCTGCCACAGCAGCGCGGAGGGAGCAGCACGTGCGGCATGGAGCAGGACCCCAGCTCCAGGGGCATCGGGAGCTGCCCTGGGGCACTGGCTTGGGATGGGCCCAGGGCTGCCGCAGGGCAGGGGGTGACCAGCTCCAGTGCTCTGCGGCCCCAGTGCGGTGGCTCTGGCTCCTGCCCACACCACAGGCCGGAGCTTCCCTAGGTCCCCCTGCTGTGCCTGGGGCCCTTTAAGGGCGATGCCCAGGGCTGCAGGAAGGTGACCGGGGAGAATGTGGCCGGTGAGCTCATGACAAAAGCCCCCGGTCACGGTCACGGGGCGGGCACACCTGTCCCTTGGGCGCCGCATAAAGTCTGGAGCAGCCGAGCAGCTGCGGGCACAGCAGCGAGGACCCGCCACAGCTCCCAGCGCCAGGGCAGGCGGTGCCCAGGGCCGGAGCCATGGAGGCGACTGTGGAGCAGGACCTGAAATGGGCGACGGAGCTCATCGACCAGAGGCTGGCGCAGGAGGAGGCGGCGAAGCAGGCGAGTCCGGGGACGCCGGAGCCGGGCTGAGCCCTGGCGCTAGCCCCGATGGCCCTTCCCTGGGCAATAGTACCAAGCCTGGGGCTGAGAGTGTCTGTGCTGGACTTCAGAGCAGCCCTGGGCAGCTGCCAGCGCTGGTGCGGATGGAGGTGCAGGAGCTGGAGGATGAGAAGCACCGGGGGGCCCTTCCCCTCGGCATCGCCGTCCTCAAGGTGAGTGGGGTGCGGGGGGCGCAGCTGGGCTGGCCCCTCGTCCCGGCCGGCGGCTCTCTAGGAGCTGTGGCGGCCGGGGGCAGGGAGCCCGGGGCAGGGTCAAGAGTGGGGAGAGAAGCCCGCTGCTGGCCAAGCACCACGAGGCAGGGGTCCAGGCAGACACCCCACTCCCTCCCTCCTGGTGCAGGGGAAGGAGCGGGTGCGGAGGAGCTCGGTGGACCTGCGGCGCGAGATCATCGACGTGGGCGGCATCCAGCACCTCATCGAGCTGCGCAAGCAGCGCCGGCGCCGGCGGGAGGAGCGGGCCGCCACGCCCGAGCCGGCACCCGAGCCGGAGCCCGAGGACCTCGTAAGGGGCTGGGGTTGAGCCAGAGCCCAGTGGGGCCTGGGGGTCAGGACAGCACCCTCCGGGCGGGGTCCTGGGGTGTAGGAGTCCCATGTCCCCCTGCCTGGCAGGATGCCGCGGTGGTGCCGGAGATGTTCCTGCGGGCGGCCGTGCGGGGCCAGCTCCGCCTCGTTGAGAAGTTCCTGGCTGACGGCGGCTCCCCAGACACCTGCG
>NW_005842656.1:374338-375301 GCF_000455745.1 Alligator sinensis | reverse complement strand
CGGGGGACACTTGGCCGTGGTGAAGCTGCTGCAGGACCACGGTGCCAACCTCAACCTTGTGGACAAAGTGAGTGCAGGGGTGGGGGTGCAGGCAGGCGCCACCCCTGTGGGTCCCTTTGGGGGCTAACACCCTCCTCCCCCGCCAATCTCCCCAGCTCCTGAGCACCCCGCTGCACGTGGCCACACGCACCGGCCACGCCGACATTGCAGAGCACCTCATCCACGTCGGCGTGGCCATCAATGCTGTGGACAGGGTAGGTGCTGTACCTGCTCCGTGGCCTGAGCATGCAGGCGGGAGGGGGTCTGGAGGCCACCGGGCCCCACTGGCTGGTGACGTGGGTGCCCGTGGCCACAGGAGGGGGACACGGCCCTGCATGACGCCGCGCGGCTCAACCGCTACAAAATCATCAAGATGCTGCTCCTCTATGGGGCCGACATGCTGGCCAAGAACCTGGTAAGTGCAGGGCCGGGGACACGGGGTGAGGCCGCGCCAGGCTGCCCTCACCCCCCCCGCCCCTGCCCCGCAGGCCGGGAAGACCCCCATGGACCTGGTGCAGCTGTGGCAGACGGACACGCGGCAGGCGCTGGAGACCCCCGAGCAGAGCAGGGTGGAGGTGGAGACGGAGGCGCCGGCGTGAGGGCGGGCGCAGGCTCCAGCAATAAAGTGCTGTGGTGGACAGCAGCGGGTCCAGGACCGTGTGTGCCTGGGGCTGGGCTGTGCCCATGCTCCTGCTGGCACCGACCCCGCAGGGTCCTGGTGGAGGGTCTTGCCCCCGCGCTCGGGTTCAGCCCCATGCTGCACTGGGGCAGGAAGGGATTTCCCCCTGGTCAGACTGGTGCAGACTGGGGGGTTTTGCGTTCCTCTGCAGCGGGGGCACGGCCTGGCCTGGGCTCTCTGCAGCGCCCACGACCCCCGGCAGCAGCAGGGCGTCGGCGCATGGGGGCCCCCCGCCGCACCCGCGC
>NW_005842656.1:371730-374192 GCF_000455745.1 Alligator sinensis | reverse complement strand
GCTGTGGGGGGGGGGGAAGTCAGGACACCCAGGACAGGGGTCGGGGGGCTCTTGCAGGACCTGGGTATCACTGGCCGGCAGCCCCTGGGGGGCAGGAAGGGGCTGATCCAGGAGCAGGGTCGCACACCTAGGGGTGCTCAGCACTGGTGTCTAGAGGCGCCCCCTCCCCGCCTGCTCCCTGAGCCACCCCCATGGCCACACCGCCAGGGAGCAGCGAATCCCTAACGAGCCCTGTCAATCATTAATGGCCTGGGCAGCAGCTCGGAGCTCAGTCCCGCCATGGGGCTCCCGGCCCCGCTGCGGCTGGGGGGCCGAGGTTGGCGCCCTGGGGTGCTGGGCAGGGTGCTGAGCACCGCCCCCACCACGCCGGCGCCCAGGTTGGACCTGCGGGGCATCTACCCGCCCCTGGCCACCCCCTTCATGGCCCAGGGCGGCGTGGACTACGCCCGGCTGGAGGACAACCTGCGCCTCTACGCCCAGGTCCCCTTCCGAGGTGAGCGTGGGGCAGGGGGCACAGCACGGCCGGGGCAGCTACGGTGCGGGGCAGGGACTGGCTCCGCCCCTCCAGTGCTGCTCACTTCGGGCCAGGGGCGCATGGCGGAGCCCCGACATCGTGGAGCACCTGCCGTGGAGCCTGGTGTGGCTCCCCGCAGCCCTTGCGGGGCAGAGCCGGCCCGGTCCTGGGGACCCTGGAGAGGCCCCGGCAAGGCCGGATGCGCCTGTGCCCCGGCTGGGTGCTGGCGCCGCAGGGCTGGGGGCAGCGAGGTGCTGGATCTTGTCTCCCGACGTGCCACGGCCACCTGCCCAGGACGGCGCCCAGCGCGGGGTGGGGGTGGGGCGCACAGCTGGGCTCTAGCCATGGCCGTGGCCTTGCTCGTCCGCCAGCCCAAGGATGCAGCCTTGGCTGGACTTTGCTCCAGTGTCGGCAGCTGGAAAGGGGCAGAGGGTGAAGCTGCTCCCCCCAGCTCTGGCCTGGCGTACAGACTGCGCACACGTGTGTGCACGCGCCGTCCGGCCAGGCTGCCCGGACCGCTCCAGGAGAGGAGACCCTCCAGGCCATGGCCACGCTCCACCACCTCCTGCGCCAGGGTCTGCCCCGCAGCCCCCAGCCTGAGGTGGGCCCGGTCCACGTTGGGGCGGGGGAGCGGTGCACATCCGTGGGCACACGCGTTGGGGCAGCGTCATGGGGCTGGGACTCAGGGCATGTGGGCCGGGTCCTGGCTGGGGCTGGGGGCTGCCCCCTACCCTGCCCTTGACCCCTGCCGGCCGCGCAGGCTTCGTGGTGCAGGGCTCCAACGGCGAGTGCCCGCTGCTGACGGGGCCGGAGCGCCTGGACATCGTGGCCCGCGTGCGTCGGGCCGTGCCCCGCCACCGCCTCCTGCTGGCCGGCTCCGGATGCGAGTGTGAGACTGGGGGGGCCCCTCACCCCTGCCCTGGCTCAGATGCCCGTGGCCCCGATCCCCTTTGTCCCGGCCCGATCCTGCTGCCCCGGAGGGCCCTGTGGGGCGGGGGGCTCTCATCTTGCCCCTCCCCCCGCAGCCACGCAGGCCACCATTGAGCTGACGGCAGGGATGGCGGAGGCGGGCGCCGACGCTGTCTTGGTGGTGACACCCTGCTACTACCGGGGTGCCATGAGCACTGCTGCCCTGGTGCTCCACTACACCCAGGTGAGGGGCGGGGGTCAGGGTCAGGCTCAGACCCAGCTGGGAAGGGGTGGCGTGGCGTGGCGTAGCGCGGCTCCACCTGGTACAGAACGCCCTACCCACTGCTCCTGGGGTGGGCACGTGGTGCTGAGCCCAGCTGGGCGCAGAGAGGACGCGGGGCCCCGTGGCCGTGGGCTGCGTGTCCCAGCCCCGCCGGCTCCCTGCGCAGGTGGCAGAGGCGTCGCCGGTGCCCGTGGTGCTGTACAGCGTCCCTGCCAACACCGGCCTGGAGCTGCCCCTGGAGGCTGTGCTGGCCCTGGCCCCGCACCCCAACGTCGTGGGGCTCAAGGACAGCGGTGGCGACGTGAGTCGGGGGCTCGAGGCAGATGTGGGGGTCGGGTCCCAGACCCCCGGCGCCGGGTCCAGGCTCTGGGGGATGCTGCCCGTGTCTCCCCAGATCACGCGCCTGGGGCTGATCGTGCACAAGACACGGCGCGAGGACTTCCAGGTGCTGGCGGGGTCGGCCGGGTTCCTGCTGGCCAGCTACGCCGTGGGTAGGTGGGGGCAGCTGGGAGCCAGGCTGAGCCGTGCTGCATCCGGGGGGTGTTGGAGACCCTCGAGAAGGGGGTGGAAGGGGCCGTGGGGATGGTGCTGGGGAGGGCTGGGCCCCCGTCCCGGCTGACGCCCGGCCCCTCTGCCCCAGGTGCCGTCGGGGGGGTCTGTGCGCTTGCCAATGTCCTGGGCGCGCCGTTGTGCCAGCTGGAGCGCCTGTGCCAGGAGGGGCGCTGGCAGGAGGCCCCGGGACTGCAGCACGGGGCC
>NW_005842656.1:369652-371532 GCF_000455745.1 Alligator sinensis | reverse complement strand
GTCCCCCCCAGAGGGAGCTGCACCCCTGGGGCTGGCAGAGCAGAGCCCAGGGCTGCAGCCCCTTCCCCACCTCCCAGCTCTGGTGAGAGAGGCAGGGGCTGGGCAGGGGCATGGGGGGCTCTGGGCTGGGAGGAGGCGGGGGCCCTGCCCTGCTGCCCAGGCTGCTCTCGTGGCCTTGCTGACGGGTCGCAGCCCCTGGCCACGGGGGTCCCAGCTGCCTGGCGGGACCGGCAGCGTGGGTCAGGCGCTCACGGGCTGCCCGGCCCCAGGTGACGCGGCGCTTCGGCGTGGCGGGGCTGAAGCAGGCCATGGAGTGGTTCGGCTACCACGGGGGGCCCTGCCGGGCACCGCTGCTGCAGCTCAGCGAGGACCAGGCTGCTGCGCTGCGCCGGGCCTTCACCCGCAACGGCTGGCTCTGACCCCCTGCGCGGCGCTGCCTCCCGCATGCACTCCAACCCCCAGCACCCCCGGCTGCCCGCTGCCCCCTACCCCTGCGAGGGCAGCCGCGGCCTGGGAGCTCAGCACCACCCCAGCTTGGCCCAGGTGCGAGGCGGTGGGTTCCTGTGGCCACGCAGGGCCGAGCTGGGAATAAACTCGTTGCACCTGCATTGCATTCTCCTCCTTCCTGACTGGGGGGGAGCGCTCGGGGCAGGCCGGGGCTGCTGTGCCCCTCCAGCAGGGCAGCGCGTGGCTCCGCGCCCAGCCCAGGGCTCCAGGACCCTGCACCCCTCCAAGGCTGCCCAGAGCCCCCCTGCCGCTCTCAGCTGTACCTAGGGATGAGCGCGGGTACGTGGGGGGCTCCGGACACAGACACGCAGGCGGTGGCTTGGCAAGGCGGTTTTACTCCCGGCCGAGCGGGCGCAAGGCACGGAGCGGCGTTGCGGACATTCAGCGCGGCCGGGCAGGCCCACCCCCCCATCGCCCAGGCCCCTCGCTCCGGGCCCACCGTCCCCACTGCTGGGCTCCACCTGCCTGGGCAGAAGGGCCTTGTCCTGCCAGGCTCTGCCCCGGTGCGATGAGGGGGTTTGGCACTGCTGTAGGGGGACGGGGCTTGGCCCTGGGGCATCTCTGCAGCACCATCCTGCCCCTGTCGGGGTCAGGTACCCTGGGGGTCAAGGCCAGGCCTGAGGCGGGGTGGGGAGCGTGACCTGTCGGAGACCCAGCCCCTGCCCGTGCCCCACCCCCATCCCCTGCGCAGCTCCCATCACTCCCAGCCTGGGGGGCAACTCCGCACGGCCCCCCACACCCTGGCTGGGGGCTGCCCCTGGGGAAGAGCCCGAGTCCCTGCCTGGGCCCTGGCACTGTGGCATCTGCAAGGCACCGCGTGGCCCTGCGGGAAGGACGAGCTGACCTGGGGGGTGAGCAGAGCCCGGGGGCAGTTGGGGGGACCTCCCCGGGGAGCCCTGGAGCCGGGCTGGGGGTGCCCGGCTGCTCGAGGAGGGGCTGGGGCTGGGGCGGTCACACCATGAGGCCGTGTGTGGACTTGGAGACGCTCTGGGCGCGCTGGATCACGGCTGGGCACTTCTCGCGCCGCAGCAGCTTGTTGTTCTCAAAGAAGCCCTCGTTGCGGGGGACCCCGTGGGAGCCGTCGGGGAACGTCAGGAGCCCTGGGGAGGGAAGGGTGGGTGTCACGGGGCGGGGAGGGCACACGAGGGAGGCACATGGGGGCAGGGGAGAGCATGCACAAGGGGTGGCATGGGGCACACAGCTGGCGCGGGGCAGGGCAGCTGGAGAGAGGTGGGGGCACCACAGCAGGGCTGGGGGTCTGGGCCTGGGGTGGGGGGAGCACGGTTTGGGGACCAGGGAGGCAGGGGCTGGGCCTAGGGGCAAATGGTGGGGCCTGGGGTCAAGGGCAGGGGTTGGGACCTGGGCAGGGCGGC
>NW_005842656.1:366640-369621 GCF_000455745.1 Alligator sinensis | reverse complement strand
TGGGCCCTGGCTGGGCGGGGGGCGCTGGGCTGGGCTGGGGGCCCCGGCACTCACCGAAGCCCTCGACGCGGCCGCCCTTGAACTCGCCCTCGAAGGTCATGTTGTCGTAGCGCGTGAAGACGCCGACGCCGCTGAACTTCCCCTGCACGAACTCCCCCTCGTACCTGCAGCGTGGTCGAGCCAGGGGGCAGCTGTGTTAGCCCGGTCCCCCACCCCATGCCCGCTGCTGCGGGGGCACGGCCTGGCACCGGTGCAGGGCTGGTCCTGAGCTCCAGACGCGCGGGGCCTGCCTGTGCCCGCCCTGCCCCGAGGTGTGGCCGCACTCACACCAGGCCCACGCATAGATATGCTTGCACAAGTGCACATCACATGCAGAGAAGCACGCCCACACTTCCAGGCATATGCACACGACTAGATACACCCACATGTGCGTGCATGCACAAACACACACGTGCTCACACTTGCACGTGCACATCTGAATATACAAACATATTCACAATTGCACATACATACAGACACTCTCACGCATGCACAGACAAGCATGCTCATACCCACACGTGCGTGCACAAAGACGTACCCCCCCACACCTGCTCCAAGGACCCACGGCAGTGTCAGAGTCCTTCCCCCCTTCCCTCTGAGCTGCTGCTTGCCCCTGGCGCTGGGGGCTGCTGGGGCCACCCCCTGCTCCGCATCCCCAGCCCCGGGGCCAACCGCAGCAGCAGGCGCTGCTCAGCCCTGGGTCTCCCCACGCACCGGGAGCCGTCAGCAAAAGTGAGCACCCCGCAGCCATGAAAGAGCCCATTCTCGAAGTGGCCCAGATAGGTGCTGCCGTCAGCGAAGGTCAGCTGGCCCATGCCGTGCCGGCGGCCTGGCGGGGGAAGGCAGCCGGTCACCAGCGCCCCTGACACCGGGGTGGGGCATGGGCCCTGGGGACACCAGACTGGGGGGCAGCTCCTGGCCTCCCTGCCTGAACCCCTGGCCGGGGAGACTGACCTTCCTTCCACTCGCCGCGGTACTCCTCCCCACTGGAGTAGGTGAAGGAGCCCTTGGTCAGCGTCATGGTCCTGGTGCCAGCTCCCGCGGGCGCAGGGCAAGGCTGCAAGGGAGGGCGGGTGAGTGCATGGCCGAGCCCAGGGCCCACGGGCAGCGCTGTGCAGGCTGGGCTGAGCCCCCAGCATCCCCCATACAGAGACTCCGGCAGCACCGATCCTGCCCCACGTTACCAGGGGCTGTCCCCTCTCCCTGAGCTGCCCACCCTCTCCTTTGGGACCCGACTCCAAGCCCCCTCCATCTCCCTGGGGCTGCCAGAGCCCTCTGCCGGGACATCACGAGCTGGGGCAGGTCCTGGGCACTGCCCGAGACCACGACACCTGCCGACACGGCCCAGGCGGCACCCGGGGCCAGCGTCTGCTTGAGCCCAGTGCTGGTGCTGGTTGCAGCTGCCTGGCAGGACTGGCCCCTTGGCACACGGGTCCCAGCGCTGCACCCCTCCTCCGGGCCGCGCATGGGGCTGAGTCCTGGCAGAGAGCGTGGCTCCTGGGGCCACGGCCAGTGCTGGCGGAGGAGGGTTGCAGCGGGCAGGTACATCTGCCAGGGCTGCAGATGTGCCAGGGCCGCGGTGTCAGGGCTGTGCCAGAGGTGTGTGCGTGAATGGGTCTGGTGGCACCAGCGCCTGGCACCCTCTGACCCACGCCTGAAACTCCAGCCACGCGGCTCAGGTTGCGGCCGCTCGGGGCAGGACCCAGCAGCACCTCCATGAAACATGCATGCGGCCGGCCAGGCGAGCGGCACAGCCGGCACGCGTGACCCCAGCCACGCGGCTGTCACCAGGGCTGGGCTGGCTCTGCGCTGCCCACGGTCCACCTGTGATGGAGCCACGTGCCGTGGACAGATCCAGGGGCTGCAGCCGTGCTGGGCCGGGGCGCTCTCCCTTCTGTAAAGGGGGACCAGGATGGGGCGGGGGAGCCGGGGGCACGGAGCTGGGGGGGAGCAGGGCTGGGCCTGCTGCAGAGCCCCGGGGATGGTCTCCTCTAGCCCGCAGCCAGCGCGCTCCGGAGCCCTGGCGCCCCGCCCCGAGCATGCACCCCAAGCACATGGCCTGCTGCACCCTGAACGCCCCCCTGCACCCCACCCTGTGCACACAGCCTGCTGCACCCCTGTAGCACCCCACCTGCTGTGCCCTGCACCCCACCCTGTGCCCACGGCCTGCTGCACCCTGCACCCCACCTGCTACACCCTGCACCCCACCCTGTGCCCACGGCCTGCTGCACCCCGCACCCCCCCTGCTGTGCCCTGCCCCCCACCCTGTGCCCACGGCCTGCTGCACCCCGCACCCCCCCTGCTGTGCCCTGCCCCCCACCCTGTGCCCACGGCCTGCTGCACCCCGCACCCCCCCTGCTGTGCCCTGCCCCCCACCCTGTGCCCACGGCCTGCTGCACCCCGCACCCCCCCTGCTGTGCCCTGCCCCCCACCCTGTGCCCACGGCCTGCTGCACCCCGCACCCCCCCTGCTGTGCCCTGCCCCCCACCCTGTGCCCACGGCCTGCTGCACCCCGCACCCCCCCTGCTGTGCCCTGCCCCCCACCCTGTGCCCACGGCCTGCTGCACCCCGCACCCCCCCTGCTGTGCCCTGCCCCCCACCCTGTGCCCACGGCCTGCTGCACCCCGCACCCCCCCTGCTGTGCCCTGCCCCCCACCCTGTGCCCACGGCCTGCTGCACCCCGCACCCCCCCTGCTGTGCCCTGCCCCCCACCCTGTGCCCACGGCCTGCTGCACCCCGCACCCCCCCTGCTGTGCCCTGCCCCCCACCCTGTGCCCACGGCCTGCTGCACCCCGCACCCCCCCTGCTGTGCCCTGCTCCCCACCCCATGCACACGGCCTGCTGCACCCCACCTCCTGCACCCCACCCCATGCGCGCAGCCTGCTGCACCCCTGTAGCACCCCACCTGCTGTGCCCTGCACCCCACCCCCTGCACGCCGCCT
>NW_005842656.1:360249-364632 GCF_000455745.1 Alligator sinensis | reverse complement strand
CCCCTGGGCTCGGGCTGGGGGGCGGTGCGTCCCCGCACCCAACCCCACCCCACCCCACCCCTGTGGCCCGGTGCGCGGGGCGTCGTGCTCCCTGCCGGCCCCTGGGCGCGGGCGGGGAAGCAGGTGCTGTGGAAGTTCCTGCGTGGGCCGGGGCTCCTGGTGCTGCCCAGGGAGTTTCCAGCTGCCAGCCCCAGCATCCCGGCCCTGGCCCCGCGGTGCAGCCTGGGGCCCCGCTCCCGCTGCGGGGTGAGGCAGGGCCGTGGCACAGTCGGAGCAGGGCTTGTGCGTGGGCGTCGGGGCAGTCTCTCCCTGCTCCCCCGGCCCAGACCCCGCTCTCTGTGCCCTGCAGAAGGTCATCGGCGTGTTCAAGCCCAAGAACGAGGAGCCCTACGGGCAGCTGAACCCCAAATGGACCAAATGGCTGCAGAAGCTGTGCTGCCCCTGCTGCTTCGGGCGCGACTGCCTCGTGCTCAACCAGGGCTACCTGTCTGAGGCCGGTGCCAGCCTGGTGGACCAGAAGCTGGAGCTTAACATTGTGCCCCGCACAAAGGTGGGTCGGGAGGCAGCCCTGCCTGGGCACCGGTGACCTGCTGGGGGTCGGGGCCGGAGCAGCTGGCTGACTGGTCCACCCGTGCCCCCCCAGGTGGTGTACCTGGCCAGCGAGACCTTCAACTACAGCGCCATCGACCGCGTGAAGTCCCGCGGGAAGCGCCTGGCCCTGGAGAAGGTGCCCAAGGTCGGGCAGCGCTTCCACCGCATCGGCCTCCCGCCAAAGGTAGGGGCTCTGGCATTGCTACCGCAGCCACTCCCGGTCCACGCCGGCCCCTCTAACTGGTCATATCCATCCCAGGTGGGCTCCTTCCAGCTCTTCGTGGAGGGCTACAAGGACGCGGACTACTGGCTGCGGCGGGTTGGGGCCGGGCCGCCGGCCGAACACGAACCGGCAGCTGCTGCTGCAGTTCGAGAGGCTGGTGGTGCTGGACTACATCATCAGGAACACAGGTGGGGACGCGGGCACTGGGGGGTCTCTAGCAGGTCCTGGATGGCACCACCCCTCCCTGAGGGCAGGGCACCTCCTGGGGTCATCTGCCAGGGTCAGGAGGTCGGACGGACCTTGGCACCAGGTGCACCTGCTGCTGCGCTGGGTGTTGGGCTCCAAGAGGAGCACCCACCCCCCCCAAGCAGCGCCCTGGCCCTGCTGGGGCATTGGGCTCTGGGGCAGGGCTCGGCTCCCCCCACCCCGCTGGGTGCAGGCTTTGGGATGCCCTCCTAGAGGCTGGGGCCGCCCGTCGGTCCCTGGGGCAGGTGCTCGGAGCAGCACGGGCTGGGCGCATGCTGACCTGGCCGGCATCTCTCTGCAGACCGGGGCAATGACAACTGGCTCATCAAGTATGACTGCCCCCTGGACAGCGCCGGCGCGCGGGTGAGCGGGCAGCTGTGCGGGCCCTGGGCTGGGCAGTGCTTGTTATCGGGGATGGGCCGAGACCTGCACGGGGCTGCGTCCGTGCTCGCTGGGCAGGGTACAGCTGCCTGGCTGGGTGGATGGACTAGGCCTCTGCAAGGGGGGTGCTCTGGGCACGGGGAGTTTGCCTGCCCCCCGTGACGCGGCCCCACTTCCCCCCAGGACAGTGACTGGGTTATGGTGAAGGAGCCCATCATCAAGCTGGCCGCCATCGACAATGGCCTGGCCTTCCCCCTGAAGCACCCCGACTCCTGGAGAGCATGTGAGTGCCCAGGGCTGGGCGAGGCTCATGGGGCTGTGCGCCACGGTTGTGGGGGTGGCCAGTGCCTGGGGCCAGGCGGCCCCCTCCTTGCCCAGGGACCTGCACAAGGGCCCTGAGATCGGGGGCAGCGGGTGCTGCCCAGCCTGTGCCCACCAGGGAGCGGGGCCCCGGGCAGGCTGGGGCAAGGGTCGGGGGAGCTCTGACCTCAGCCCTGGCCCCTCTTTGCAGACCCCTTCTACTGGGCATGGCTGCCTCAGGCCAAAGTGCCCTTCTCACAGGAGATCAAGGACCTGATCCTACCTAAGATCTCGGACCCCAACTTTGTCAAGGACCTGGAGGAGGATCTCTACGAGCTCTTCAAGGTCAGCGGGGCCCTGTGGCTGGCCCTCGGGGGGGACCTAGGGAGGGAGCGAATGGCTGAGCCCAGCCCCCAGGGGCTTGAAGGGGGCACTGAGGCCGCAGCTGCTATGGGGGACTTCCGGGGGGTCTGACTGCTTCCCTTTCCCTGCGTGTCTTGCAGAAGGATCCTGGCTTTGACCGGGGGCAGTTCCACAAGCAGATCGCGGTCATGAGGGGGCAGGTACGTGGGGCAGGGCTCTGGGGTGTGGGGTAGGCACGTGCTGTCCCTGTACTGGGAGGAGCCTGTCTGGGGCTGGGGAGTGGATCCAGGGGATTCCAGAATTGGGGCCCTCCCTCGCCCCCAGATCCTGAACCTGACGCAGGCGCTGAAGGACGGGAAGAGCCCCCTGCACCTGGTGCAGATGCCGCCAGTGATCGTGGAGACGGCGCGCTCGCACCAGCGCAGTGCCAGCGAGGCCTACACCCAGAGCTTCCAGAGCCGGAAGCCCTTCTTCTCCTGGTGGTAGCGCCGGGGCTGGGACTGAGAGGGGCCGGGACCCCACTCGGCCCCGAGCTCAGCCCTACGGGTGAGCGGACGGGGCACTGGACCCTGTGCGGTGGGGCCTGGAGCAGTCCCCTGCCCAGCTCCAATGGACAATCCCTCGGCTGGACGCCCCGGGCCCAGCCCATGTGCAGCTCCGAGCGCATGGGCCAGATCCGTCCAGCACGTTACCAGTAGCCTGCTGCCCCCTGCACCAGACTGCAGGCCCAGCGCTGGCACCCCCTCCTGCATGTTGCTCCCTGGGGGGCGGGCAGCCGTCCTCGCCAGCCGGTGCCTGGCACTTCTCTCTGTGGCTGCATCCCGTTGGCTCCCAGACTCCTGGGTCCGTGCTGCAGAGGCACCTGTTGAGTGCAAGGGGCTGGGCGGGGGCCCAAGGCAGTGGCGGCAGCAGCAGCTATGGGCTGGGAAGGGGCTGTCGGAGGCTGCAGGGCCCTGCCTCTTGCATCAAGTTGCACGTCTGGGCTGTGGGTACTGTCAGGGTGCTTGGGGCGCTTCCGCTCGCTCCCCGGAGCGGCTAGGGCCAAAGTGCTGCTGCTGGGCCCTGCAGGGCCTGGCGCCTGCTCCATGGTGGGGTGCGGGGGCCTGGCTGAGCCCCGGCTCATCTCTGCTTGGTTTGGGGTGGGTCAAACTGCTCTGGGGCCCTGCAGGCTGCGGGGCCCGTGGGCCGGCATGCGGGGCTAGGGTTGGCTGACACCCTGCTGGGGCAGGGGTGCCCACTCCCTCCCCAGGCTGGCAGGGCTCAGTCCCTTGGGCACAGGGGTGATGAGCTCCTAGAGCTCGTGGGAGGGGCTGCGCCCCCCCCGGCTGCATTTGCCACTGACCCAAAATGTATCGTTCCAATGCACTGTAGAAATGTACGTAATGTATTTAAACCAACCCAGCCTCTGTGACCAGTTGCATTTTGACCACCGCCCGCCACGCCACCGTCTGCTTCCCGGGGCTGTGATGCACTGCCTGCTCCCCTGCCACGGCAGAGCAGCACCTGGGGGAGCGGGATCAAGGGTCACCAGAGGGGCTGTACAGGGCAGGGACAAGGCTGTGGCTGCAGGGCATGGGCCCTGGGGCGAGAGCAGCTCCCGGGGCTGGGATCGTGCTGTCCCAGACATGCGTGGGGGTCGCCCAGCTCTGGCACGGCTGGGCCTGGGCACCCTGCAGTGTGGGGGACGGTGCGCTGCTGGGATTGCCCCAGGTGCGGGGAGCACCCCAGGCTGCAGCATGGCTGGGCCAGCAGCCTTGGGCATTCGAGCCACCCTGGCCTGGGAGGGCACCTCCTACCACCCCCCAGCTGGCTGTTAGCACGGTGCCAGGCCCTGTGTATGCCCCTGGGGCCCCTTCTCACAGAGCCAGGCCCCTCGCCAGTAATGCTCAGGCTTTTATTAAATACTCAGCTCAAGGCATTAAATAACCCGTAGTGTTTGTCCTCCCGGTGCCGGCTGGGACCAGGTCCCTTCAGTGCTGGGGGAATGCGCGGTTCTGGCTCCCCTGTGATGGGGCGCAATCTGGCTGCCTGCAGGTCCGGGGCCCCGGGCAGCTCCCGGCGGTGACCCGTAGGCCCTGGTTAGTGTTGGTGGGGTAGGGTGCAGTGGGGAGGGGATCCTGGCACGGGCGGACCCAGTTTGCATCTGCGGCTGGAGCTGCACCCACCCCTTCCAGGAGCAGGCAGGGTGGGGGCCACTGGCTTGGGCCCCTGCACTCCTCCTCCTGCCCCCAGGGCCAGGGTCGCTGTCCCCTTCCCACCTCCAGCGCTCCCCGGCCAGG
>NW_005842656.1:354829-358172 GCF_000455745.1 Alligator sinensis | reverse complement strand
GTGGCGCGCGCCCCCCGCCCCCTCCCCGACCGGCACCCCCTCTGCACACGGACGGACGCCCCGACTCCTCGGCACCAACGGACAGACGCACGGACCCCCGCCACGGCCAGGCAGAGGGATGCGCCAACGCTCCCACCACGGACAGACGGACGCGCCAAACCTCCCACCCTGGACGGACTCACCAACACCCCTGGACAGACGAACGCACCAAAGCCTCCGCCCTGGACAGACGGACTTGCTAACACCCCCCCGGACGGACGGACACACTGAAACCCACACCGTGGCTGGACAACGTGCGGACCCCCACTCCCTGCCCATGTAGATGGACGGACGACCCCCCACTCAAGACAAGCGGATCTCCCCCAGACCTCTCCCCACCCCCCAGGGACAGACGGATGCCCCTGCGGAGCACAGCGCCCCAGCGGGACCTCAGCCTCCCTGCCCCACCCAGCACCTCCGGGCAGCGGCTGGAGGGGACGGACAGACGGGCACTGGCTGCCCCCAGCCGAAGCATCCAGCCGGTGCTTAAGGTGGAAGCGGCCAGGGCCCTGCCAGGTGCTGCGCAGAGGTGGGTGCTGGCCCCGGGGCTGGGGGGGCTCTTCTGCCCCGCTGGCCCCTTGTGCCTGGCGCAGGCAGGGGCAGGTTTGGGCCTGGGCTCTGCCCGCCCTCCCCCCAGCGCAGCCCTGATCCTGCCCCCTCCCGGGCCCCTCGTGCCTCCCGCCAGGATTGTTGGTGCCACAGAGAAGCCACAGGCTCAGGATCCGCTGCCCCCTCCCGCAGCACCCCAGTGCCCAGACATGGGGGTCTGCTCCCACCCTCCTCAACCCTCCAGGCCTGGAGCAGCTACCCTCCCTGCGCTGGGGCAGCTCAGACCATGCCTGCTCCCCGAGGGCAGCCCCCAGTGCCAAAACGCAGCCGCCTCTGGGGTGGGGCTGGCAGCCAGGGAACCCGCACCGGGCGAAGCTGCCGTGCCCTGGAGACGGGGAGTGAGGGATGTGGCCAGGGCCAGGGGGGAGGATGGCAGGCTCCACCTTAAGAGCTCCCTCACCCGGGGCCAGGCTCCCTGGCAGGGCCCCCCTCCGGAGCCAGTGCCCGCTGATTCACTGGGTGGTGCTGGGATGGGCCCAATGCCAGGCAGGGCCGTCCTGGGGCCTGCAGCCAGCCCCTGCGCGGAGGGCAGCTGGCTCTGCTGCGCCCTTCGTGCTGGAGCTGGGAGCCGCGGTGCCAAGGCCGGAGGCAGGCTGGCAGTGGCAGCACTCGGGTCCACGTGTGCGGGCATCCCCCTGCCGGTGCAAGAGCCTTTGCTGGGAACCCCCTGCTCTGCAGCACCCCGCTGGCAGCAAGGACCGCACCATACCCGCCCGGCCAGGCGGCATGGCGTGGCCTGCCCCCGCCTCGCGGAGCCCTGCCGGGAGATGGCGCGGCCTGGACTGACCCGTGCTGGAAGGCGCTCATCCTGGGAGGCCCCGGTGCCGCCCAGCGGCCGTGACGGGCTGCAGCCAGCGCGCCCCCTGCACTGCTGGGACCTCGCATGGCATCTGCAGGGAGGTGGCGCCGGTGGCACCGGAGCCTCGACGGAGCACGTGAGGCCTGAGGTGAGGCCCGTGGGCAGGGCAGGGGGTGGGCAGGGGCTGTTCTACCCGCGGGCTGCAGCCTCCATGCAGCCCCACGAGGGTCATGCTTAGTGCCCGTGAGGTCGGGGCACTGTGGTGGGCTGGGGACACAGTGCCAGGGAGGCTGCGGCTGTGGCTGCTGTGGGGGAGAGAGCAGGCGTGGGGGGCGGGGGCAGAGCGCCCGGATGGGCACGTGGCTGCGCTCATCGTGACCTTTCCCTTGCAGGGCCCTGAGGAGCCACCTGCCCTGCTGCTGCGCCCGACCCTCCGCCTGCTGCGGTGCCACCGGCCTCCCCAGGGCCCCGGAGCCCGCAGCCCGGCTGTGCCCCTTGCAGGGGCTGGAGCCCCAACACCGAGCACCTCGTGCCACCTGCTGCCCTCGCCCCTCTGCAGCTCCTCCCTCAATAAAGCCGCTTTATCGGTTGGTTTGAGCCTGTCTGCAGGGCTTTCCTGGGGCGGGCCCTGCCCGATGAGCCACTGTGCCAAGTGCACGGATCCAAATAACGGACTGGAATTTGGGCTGGGACTACAGCTACCAGTCCTCCTTGGGCCACCTCCTGGACATCTCTGCACAGATGGCAAGTAAATCAGTGCCTGGCACGGCCACAGCGGTCTTTGGACCAGATGAAAACATGGTCGAGGCTGTCCCGGAGAGTCCCCCGGTGCCACAGAGGCGTGGCGTGGGGTGGCCCAAGGAGAATTTCTGGCGCTAATCCCAGCCCAAAAGGAATTTCTTAGTTGAGCCATTATACTTGGTGCGGGGGGCATGGGGGCTGCACTTAGCAGCATGGCACGGGCTGCGCAGGACTCTGGTCTGGGGAGTCCAGCGGTGCCACGGAGGCATGGCGCGGGGTGGCCAAGAAGGATTTCCACCTCTAATCCAGCCCCAAAACGGCTCCTTATTCAAGCCATTGTATTTAGTACAGTCGCTGGGGGGAGGAGGGGGGCTTTGCGCCGACAGCGTGGCAGAGCCAAACCGCGCTTCGGGCCGGACAGCACGCTGGGAGCGTCGCGGGGGCGTGGGGTGCCCCAACAAGGACTCCCATCTCTAACCCCAGCCCAAAAACCAGCTCCCTGCTCGAGTCGTACGGAGCACAGCGGCCAGGGGTGTCAGGGCACGCAAAACCGGGAAAGAGGCACGGCATGGCGTGGTGTGGCGTGGCCCAAGAAGGATTCCTGTCTCTCATCCCAGCCCAAACTCCAGTTCTGTCTTGGGCCCGTGTGCTCGGCGCGGCGTCAGGCGGGTGTCTGGTGGCAGCCTGGCACGGCCACAGGTCTGCGGTGGGTCGGGCTGCTCGGGGCGGCCCCCCAGGGAAGCCTGGGGCGGCCCAGGAAGGTTTGGCCCCATAAACCCATGCTAACCTGACCGGGTTTAGGGCTCTACTCGCCGTGGGGGTTGTTACCCTGCGTCTTGGGCCCGTGTGCTCGGCGCGGCGTCAGGCGGGTGTCTGGTGGCAGCCTGGCACGGCCACAGGTCTGCGGTGGGTCGGGCTGCTCGGGGCGGCCCCCCAGGGAAGCCTGGGGCGGCCCAGGAAGGTTTGGCCCCATAAACCCATGCTAACCTGACCGGGTTTAGGGCTCTACTCGCCGTGGGGGTTGTTACCCTGCCCGGCTCCCTCTGTCCAGCGTGGACTTCGTTAGTAACAAGCTTTTATTAAGTCTAGATTAGCTTTGGAAAAGGAGCCGACGTCAGCCAGCCCGTGTGCCCGGGGAGGGTCCGCGCCGGGCGG
>NW_005842656.1:348844-353636 GCF_000455745.1 Alligator sinensis | reverse complement strand
CCGCAGAAGCCAGCAGGACGAAACGCTTACGTGGTCGCAGGCGTCCTTTCAGCGGCCTGGGTGCCAGCTCGCTGTCTGCTGCAGCTGCCCCGCGCTCGCCTGCCTGCGGTCGGTCATCGCTGGCCGGCTGCACCTGAGACGCACGGGGCTGCTCCGAGCCCTCTGAAAACCTGCAGCCTGCTGCGGGGTTGCAGCCCCCTGGCGGGGGCCGTGGGGGAGGCAGGGGCTGCAAGTGGGGGCTGCCCGGTCCTGACCCCCGCTCCCCCCAGGTTCTACGGCGCGCTGCTGGGCTCCATCTGCGTCCTGTACCTGCTGCCGCTCTGCTGGGTGCTCGCCCTGCTCAACAGCAGCCTCTTCCTGGGCAGCGCCGAGTTCTACCAGGGTACGAGCCCGGCTGGGGCAAGCCTGCGGGGAAGCTGCCTGGGCTGTTTGCAGCAGGGGTAGGGACTGGGCCCTGCTGCGTCGCTGGCCCCCACCAGGGGGCAGCAGAGGTCCACGGCGGGGTGCAGAGCCAGTGGCAGTGCCCCCCCTCCCCCCGTGCCAGGCACGCCTAGACCTTGTCCCTGTGCAGGGCAGTCTCGTGGCCTGGGGCCGCGCCAGGAGGCAAGGGTGGCAGTGCGGTGCCTGTGGTCTGGGCCTGTAAAACACAGGGGCAGGTAGAGATCGTGGAGGGGGCTGCTGGGCACGGGACCCACCTGGCTCCCATCCCTTGTCTCCACAGTGGTGCTGGAGTTCAAGGCCACAGTGGAGCAGCAGCTGGGCATCAGGCCCATTGAGAGCCCTTCACCCTCACAGCCGGCTGAGATCGAGGCAGGTGCTGGGGCAGCTGCACCCCTGCCGGATCGGACACCCACACCCACCAGTGCCGAGGTGAGGGTGGAGAAGGGTGCAAGGGCACGTCCTGTCTGGGGACCCTTGTGCCACAGGGCATCAGTGTCGTCGCCGCCTCTCACCCCCGGGCCTGACCTTGGGTATGGTCCCTGCCCTTGACGTGGTACATCTCTAGGGTCCTGATCCTGGGAGTTGGTGTAAGCACTCCCCTCCCTGGCTCCGCGTGGGTCCCATCTGCTCTGTGTCCTGGGGGCTGGGGCAGGGCTAGCCCTGGTGACGCCACCTGTTCCCCAGGACCTGACGCCTGGCAGCGTGGAGGAGGCAGAGGAGGCAGAGCCTGACGAGGAGTTCAAGGATGCCATTGAGGTGAGGGAGTGGGGTGGGTAGGCTGCGTTAACACCAAGCAGCAGCTGATGCAGGCGCCAGGCATGGGGGCTGGGGGTGCTGCACCTGCCTCCAGGTCTGGCAGCAGGCGATGCCAGGAGTGAGCTGGGCCCACAGCTGCTGCCTTAGGCAGGTGCATCCTGGTGCTGGGGCATGCATTGGTGCCCACTGCTGCCCCACCCATCTCTGCCTTTCCTCTCTGACCCATGCTGCGGGAGCAGGAGAACCAGCTGCTGGGCCTGGTGAGTACCGCGGGGCCCTGCGTGCTCGGCCTCAGCCCCGCGGTGCACCTGGGCTGGTCCCCTCCTCCTGCTCTGGCCCTGCAGTGCATCTCATGCATGGTGCCAGGCTGCCCCCGTGCCCTCCTGGCTCCAGGCAGCACTGGTTCTCCCCAGCCTCCGCCCCCTGGGTGGCATGTGGTGGGCAGGGCAGGGGCAGGCGGGAGTTCCCCATGGGCACTGTCTGGCCTGTCCCCACGGAGCTGCTCTGTGTCCCCAGGAGGACGACGAGAGTTCGCAGTGCTCGGTAGAGTTTGACCTCCCGGACAACGGCTTCCTGAGCAAGAACGAGGTGATCCGCAGCAAGGTGTCGCGCCTCACCGAGCGCCTGCGCAAGCGCTGCCCCTCCAACAACTTCGGTGTGCAGCAGGGGGTCAGGGCGCGTTGCGGGGTGGTGCTGGGCACTGCAGGGTTGGGACTGGGTGCTGTGGCCTGGCTGTTGGGCACTTTCCCAGCCTGACCTTGTGCTATCTCTGCAGGCAGCTGCACCGGTTGTGCTGCCACCTTTTCCGTGCTCAAGAAAAGGGTGAGTTGGTGGTGCCCCCCAGACCTGGGTAGGGCACTGGGGGGAGAGGCCTCTGCCTGCCTGGTGCAGGCCCAGGGCTGGACCCTGAGCTCTGAGCTAGGCCTCAGTCCTGCCAGGGGCTGGGGACCTCTCCATAAGGAGGGGGTAGTGGCTCAGCCCCAGGTCCACTCGCAGTGGCTGGTGAGGGCTGGGCTGTTCCCTGCCTCACGGGGCTCCACGCTCCCAAGTCTCACCCGTGTCTGTCCACAGCGGAGCTGCAGCAACTGTGGGAACAGCTTCTGCTCCCGGTGCTGCTCCTACAAGGTGCTCAAGTCCTCCATGGGAGCCACAGGTGAGTGCGTGGTGGGCAGGGGTACTTGGTTGGTGGCAGGAGCAGCTCTGTTGCTGTTCCCGTCTCTCCTGGTGGGAACGGGGGAGATCCTGGTTGCTGCTGCCCCAGCAGCCCTGGAAGGAGCAGAGGGGTGCTCGGTGGGAGTGGGAACCATGGCTGTGGTCAGGGCCAGGGAGGGGCCTCCCAGCAGTGGGGCAGCGGGTGTGACGGCCCCCCCTTGCAGCTCCGGAGGCGCAGCGGGAGACAGTGTTCGTGTGTGCGCCTTGCAGCCTGGCTCTTGCCAAGTGAAGTGTGGCGCATCCTGCCCGGGCCTGCCCTGCCCAGCGCCTGCTGCAGCCGTGGGTGGGGCAGGGGCCTGGCCTGGCCTCCCCATGGCTGCTTCCTCTGCCGTCTGCCCCTCGCTGCTCTGCAGCCATCCCTGCCCCAGGCTGGGAAGTGCTGTGGGTACCGGCTTGGCAGCTCCGTTCAGGTGTGTGGGGGCAACGGGCCTAGTGCTGAGTGGAGCCATGGGGGCAGCTGGCCTGTCCTTGCTCTGCCTGGCTGGGTGTCCCCGGTGTCCTCAGAGCCCTGCTAGGCCAGGATGAGAGCAGGGCGTGAGTGAGAGACGGGCTGTCTTTGCAGAGCCTGGGTGGGGCCTGTGATCTCTGGCTGTGGCTGGGGAGGGGGGTCCCCAGGGCTCTTCTGGGTCTCTGGCCTGGAACCTGCTGCTGCTGGGCACTGGGTCCCTCCCCTCCCCTCCCCTCCCCTCCCCCCAGCCAGGCTGAGACTTGGGAGTCCTGCCCCCCGGGGGAGCCAGCCTGGTGCAGAGCGTCAAGGCTGGGGCGGTCTGGGTCCCAGAGCAGGTCCTCTTGGGGCAGGACCCCCCTCCTCTCCCCAGGCCTGTCTGCAACTGCTGCTTTGGACCAAGATTAATGTATTAGTGTGTCTGAGACCAATAAAAGCCTCAGCTGGAGCTGGCTTCTGTGTCTGCCTGGCTTGCAAGGGGTGGGGGCTACGGGAGGATGCTGCTGCTGCTGCCTCAGGGGCCCCTTTGCTGTGTGTCCCTGCCCCACCACCCTGGGCGGGGGTCAGCGGAGTTCCTGGAGGGTGGGGGGGTCCTCGGCGTCCCCCGCCTCACCTGTTCAGGGCCATGTGTTGGGGGCTGCACAGTCCAGTTGCTGCAGCCCTGTGAGTGCTGCCACATCCGCTCCCTGCGTGCTGGTCACTTCTGCAGCCAGGTCACGACAGCATCTGCCCCAGCTCTGTGCAGAAAGTGATCTTGGCGGGGGGCAGCGCTGGGCCTACTCGCCAGCTGTGCTGCTGGAGCCCCGTCTGCTCCTGTCCTGTGTTCAGTCTGCTCCCCGGAGCTGTGTCCTCGGGGCTGGTGTCACCAGGACTGCAGGCAGGCCTGTGCTGTGGGGGCTGCGGGCTGAAGGGTGCAGCCCCTGCGTGCTTCCCCTGCCCTGCGGGGGCCCTCGCCTGGGGTTGACCCCGTGTAGGGGCTGAGGGGAGGATGCGCACATGGCAGCCGTCCCCCTCCGGTGGGTCCAGCAGCTGGCTCTACAGAAAGTCTGTCCCGTCCCGGCAGCTCCTGCCTGGAGCCAGCATATAGATTCATAGATGTTAGGGTCGGAAGGGACCTCAATAGATCATCGAGTCCGACCCCCTGCATAGGCAGGAAAGGGTGCTGGGTCTAGATGACCCCAGCTAGATACTCATCTAACCTCCTCTTGAAGACCCCCAGGGTAGGGGAGAGCACCACCCCCCTTGGGAGCCCGTTCCATATGGGGCAGTCCCAGGCCTGGCCCAGCTTCTCTGCTCTCCCAGGCAGCTGGGAGACTGGGGTGTGGGGGGACCCTGCTCCCAGGTCTCCCAAGCCCTGCTGACCCCCTGGCCAGGCCGTGCCACGAGGCTGCCCGCCTGGGCTGCTCCCCCCGTGCTGGCTGGACCTGGACGTGCCCGTCTGGCCGGCCCTGCCTGGCAGCTGCGGGGAGGCTGAGGAATGTGCTGGGTAAACAGCGCTGCCCCCGCCCCGTGTTTACAGGCCCTGGTCCGGGCTCCAGGGTGGTCCTGGCTGGACCCCAGCCCCAGCTGGGGTGGGGCTGTGCTGTGCAAGGGCTTGGAAGCAGCTCCTCGAGCTGGGGGTCTGGCCTGGGCAGGAGGGGCATGGGCCCTGGGGGAGCCAGCAGGGCCTGGGGGGGCCCACGCCTCCCTGGGGTGGGTAGGGGGCTGTGGCCAGAGGCTGGGGCTTTTCAGCTTTCACAGGTGGCAACCTGTGCCCTGCCAGCAGCTGTGGGGTCTCCACTCCCCCTCCCTGCCCTGTCCCTTGGCTGTCCCTGGCCCAGCCCCATGTGCCAGGAGCAGGGGCTGCCCTGGGTGCCCTGTGCCAGGGCAGAGCTGCCCCCCCCCCCAGTGGCACAAGGGCCTGGGGCCCCTTCGGCGTGCCCCCCACCCAGCACTTTT
>NW_005842656.1:345760-348706 GCF_000455745.1 Alligator sinensis | reverse complement strand
GTGGGGTCCGAGTGGGAGCTCCCCTCTGCTGGGGGTGTCTCTGTATTAAGGATTGGGCCTTTTTCATTGGGGGCCATGCAGTGGGCGCGCTGTGCCCAGGGCCTGGCTTGCCACCCAGGTGCCTGGGGGCCGTGGGGAGCTGAGAGCCAGCTCTGGCCTGGCCCCATGGGTGCGCTGTGGGGCAGGGAGGGGCTGGAGCCTGCAATGGGGGGGCTGGCAGGGATGGGGCCACAACCCACGGTGCTCGCAGGACTCCGGGAGGTGGGGCTTGGAGAGGGGGGCGCAGGCCCAGGGCGGGGGGTCAGCGGTGCTGGGCGCTGTGCAGCAGCAGCGGGTGGTAGAGAGGGCAGGGGTAGGAGAACATGAACTTGACAGCGAACTTGACCTCGGGGTCACGCTTCTGCCAGCGGTAGATGGCGAGCAGCAGCAGGCGCCCGCCCGCCTTGCGGCCCAGCACCAGGAAGCTGCCGCCCAGGTGGTCAAGCTGGGGGCAGGGGCAGGCGCCCGCGTTGCGCATGTGCAGCACCATGCGCCGCTCGTCCTTGCGCTGCAGCGGGCCCAGCTTCAGCACTTTCTTCTTCGGTGCCGCCACCAGCCGCCGCTCCGCACCCTCCTGCACCACCTCCTTGATGCGCAGCTTCACCACTGCCAGGAGCGGGGGGCCATGCCCCATGGCACCCAGCCGTAGCCCCCCCCCCCAGCCTGCACGCACCCCCAGGACTGCAGCGCACCCCCTGCCCTGCCACTTGGGGTAAGACGCGCAGGCTTGGCCAGGCCCTGCTTTTCTGGGGTGGGAACATGGAGGCCCTGGGGGAGCTCCCAGCCCTGGACCCCCCAGGAGGGGCTGGAAGGAGGTGCCCTGGGTCTGAGGCAAGGACCAGCCCCCCACCCCCGCAGCCATCGGCACTCACCGAAGTCACTGGAGCACATCTGCTCCATCATGCCATCTGCCTTGTGCTCCACCTCGCACTGCGGGCACAGCCGGGGCACTGCATTGGAGACAGGCAGGTGTCAGGGGTGCTGGTGTCTGCTGCCCCCCTGCCGGCAGCCAGGCCAGGGGCAGGACCGGGGCTCTGGCTGAGCCTCAGGGTGGTCAAGCCCAGCTCACACTGCCTCAGCAGCCTCAGGCAGCCCCAGGTTCCTCCCTTGCCCCCTGTGCAGCTCCTCACACCTGCACTGCCCCAGGGCAGGGGGCAGCAAGGCAACGGCCCCAAGATGCACCGGCTATGCCCCCCGCCCCATTACCTGGGGGTGCGGTGACCTGGCCGTGGCCGAACTGCACGGCGATGCAGAGGCCGTGGTCGGGGGGGAACTGGGCGCAGTGCAGCATGTCGGGCCAGGGGAAGCCGTAGGACTCCATGACGGGGCCGCAGGCGTCGCGCACGACCTCGCAGAGCGAGCGGCAGGGGTAGACGGGCCGCTCCAGGCAGACGGGTGCGAAGAGGGCGCAGAGGAAGAGCTGCGTGTCTGAGTGGCAGCGCTTGGCCAGCAGCGGCACCCAGCTGCCCGCCTGCTGCTTCACCTCGGCCAGCGAGTCGTGCTCCAGCAGGTTGGGCAGCCGCATGCGCTTGTAGCCCACGTCGTGGCACAGCTGCAGGTCGCCCGGGATGTCCACGCACTGCGGCGCCTTGGCCGAGAACCGCCCGTAGGCCTCGTAGCTGGGCCCCGCGCCCACCGCCCCACTCACCACCAGTGCCAGGGCCAGCAGCCCCGGGCCGCCCCCCATGGCCGGCCCCAGAGCCTGCGCGTCCGTGCGGCCCGAGGGAGGGAACCGGGGCGCTGGGCTGGCGCAGCGGGGAGTGGAGTCGCAGCTGCCAGGAGCTGCCTGCTCCGGCCCCTCGCACCTCCCACCTCCCCCTCCTGCCTGCCCGGCCCAGCCAGGCACCCTGCCCAGCTCCTTGTCCTGGGCTTCCCTCTGCTCCCAGGGCCCCAGGCCTGGCTGTACTGCGGGGCTGCCCCAGGAGAGCCCTACTGCCTCCCAGCACCCCTCCAGCCCCGCTTTGCCCCCTCGTGCTCTCTGTGACATGGGCACCGAGAGCACTGGGCTCTGTCCCTGCTCTGGGGACCGTGCCCTTGACCTGGGCCTGGACCAGAAGCTGGACCCAGGCTGGTCTCATTTGCATGTTCATTGCCCCCGTCCATAGGGGGAGCATGGGTCACCCCATGCTGGGCTGCAGCCTCGCCGGCTGCACGCGACGAGCTGTGCGTGCAGAGCGGGACGGTTTGGCATCGGCCCTGGCACAGGGGTCTGGCTGGGTGCTGGCGTGGAGGAGCCCGGGGTGTGCGAGGGAGGCCTGGCCCCAGGGCCCCTCTGCAGAAGGCAGGACCCCCAGCCTGGGGGACCCTCCTGGGCTCTCTGCAGATCCCATGACCACCCCCCCCCAGCAGCAGGACGTTGGTGGCCGTGGCCCCCCTCTATCCCGCGGGCGGAGGCAATGCCTGGGGCTGTCAGGGGTGACTGTGTTGTGCGGCTCAGAGGTCAGAGACAGGGTTTGTCTGGGCTGGTTTGGACAGAGATGATCTCTTATTCGCAAGACAGTGCAAGCATCTGTGTGTGTGTGTGCATGTGCACATGACTGCTTGTGCACGCGTGACAGTGGATGCATGTTCATGGGTGTGCATGAATGCAACTTAGAGTATGCATGCCCCGGCTGAGTGCAGGGTGCAGACAGCCCGGGGGGGGGAGGGAGGGCCCCTGTGTCTGGTGTCTGGCTCTGGGGCTCGGCCGCGTGGTGGCTGGTGTGCGTGTAGCCCCAGCTGGGTGGTGCGAGGGCAGGAGCAGTGCCACGTTCACCAGCCACTGCACTGGGGCCTCTGCCGGGGCACCGAGTCCCAGGGAATGGTGCTCGCTGGGGGCCCCAGGGCCACGCCGGCTCTGTCCTGGGCCCGCAGCTGGCCCTCGGGGCGGGGGGGACCCCTCTGACCCAGAACAGGAGCGGCGAGGCG
>NW_005842656.1:344841-345680 GCF_000455745.1 Alligator sinensis | reverse complement strand
GCTGGATGGGCGCGGCGGAGCCGCTTGGCAGGGCTCTCCACCGCTGCGGCAGGGCTGGGCGGCCCCGTGCCCCATACCCCTGCCCTGGGGCTTGGGGATGGGCCAGTGGCATATGGGGGCTGCCTCCTCCTGGGGTGGGTTGGGGGTCCCCAGCCCCATGCAGGGCAGCAGCCGCGGGGAAGCTGGTGTCTGCTGCGGCCCGGCCCAGCCTGGCCCCACCTGTGCCTGTCCGTCCTGCTGAGTGACACCCCGGTCCCGTGTGGCTCCCTGGGAGAGCGGAGCCAGACACGGGGAGCAGGGCCCGGTGCTGATGGGGGCGGTCGGCTCCACGGGGGGCAGCGCGGCACCCTCAGCCGGGGACCGCCGGGGCAGGCAGGTAGGGCCCCCGGGTGGCATGGGCAGGGCAGGGGTGGCATGGTCTGGGGCAGCCGTGTCAGGGCTGCGGCAGTTTCGGGGCCATCTCAGGCCTGAGGGCAGCCCCTTCCCCAGGTGCAGTCTCTGCCCCGGTGCCTCTGGCCCCGCTGGTCTCTGCCTCCAGCCCCCCACTCCGTGGGCCCAGCCCCGGCCCCTGCAATGACCCGTGTCCCCCATGCTGTGCTGTCTCAGCCTTGGCCAGCTGGACCTAGACACAGCGGGGAGGATGCTGGGCCCTGGTGTGTGGGGCGCTCAGGGCCAGGATGTTTTCACCGGGCTCCCGTGGGCTGCAGTCGTGGTACCACAGGTGGGACGTGGGTGTCCAGCTGGCCACATTGGGACCTGGGTTTAGCCCTGTCTCAGGTGGCCGACACGGCTGTGCATGTCCTGCATCCCCCCCCCCCCCCTTTCCCCACCACCCCCCC
>NW_005842656.1:344022-344816 GCF_000455745.1 Alligator sinensis | reverse complement strand
CGCCGCCCTCGTCTGCTGGGGCCTTGAGGCGGGGCCAGACGCCGGGCCTTGGTGGGCGGAGGCTGCGGCCTGTGATTTTTGGGGCTCCAGCCGGGTCCCCCCTCCCCAGGCTCTGGCTCTAGCACTTGCGAGGGGCCGTGCCTGGGTCCTAGGGATGAGCCCGGGGGCCGTGAGGCTGCCGTGGCCCTTGGTATCTGCCCTGGAGGGGCCAGAGCCCACAGCCCCCTGCATGGCACCATCCCAGGGCCTGGTGCCGCCTGGCCTCTAGAAACTCCCACAGTCTCCTGGGTCAGGGCAGCCTGTGGTGGGGCTCAGGCATCCCATTCCCGTGCCCCCCTGGCCCACGCCGCGTATTGCCCGTGGATGCACCAGGCTGGAGAAGCAGCCTCCTGCTGCCAGTGAATGGATGCCCCACATTGAGCTGGGGGAGCCCGCGGTGCCCGGCCATGGCTGTGTTGGGGGATGCCAGGGGCTGGCTCCTTTCCTCCATGTTCGGCTTTGCACAGGCAGCCGTGGCCTGGGCTCAGCGAGGGAGCTGGAGCCGGGGCTGGGGGTGCTCTGCCTGGCTCTGCTCCAGCTCCTGGGCATGAAGCCGGCGCTAAAGGCATCCCAGGGACTGCAGGTGCGGCTCCCTCCCTCCCTCCTCCCACGCACCTGGCGCCTCTGGAAAGGTCATCAACTCATCTCCTGCAGCTCCCAAATGTCACCAGCGTCACCGGGGGGGGCACCAGCAGGCGCCCCTGGGTGCGAGGTACCACCCCTGCTCCCCCCCCCCGACCCCGGCCGAGGCACAT
>NW_005842656.1:337743-343201 GCF_000455745.1 Alligator sinensis | reverse complement strand
GGGGCGCGTGTGACCGCCCCCTCCCCCCCGGCACAGGTGCACAACCTGCAGGAGCTGCGGCGAAGCGCCTCGCTGGCCACCAAGGTCTTCGTGCAGCGCGACTACAGCGACGGCACCACGTGCCAGTTCCAGACCAAGTTCCCCCCGGAGCTGGACAGCCGGGTAGGTCCCCTCGGCCGGGCAGGGGCTCCGGGGGCCAGTGCCTGTCTGCCTGGGAGGCTCCTGCTGTGCCCCCCTGCCGCCCCCAGTGCCCCCCGCTCTGCCAGGGCAGCAAGGAGCCGGGCCGTGGTCAGCTGGGACCGGGGTCAGGGTCGGGGCCAGGCTGGGGGTTTATGTGGGGGGGTCAGGGTTGTGCGGGGTGCTGGGGGCTAGCCAGGTGCTGAATGCTGTTGTTCTGCCAGAGAAGAAAGGGTTAACACGCTCATGTGTGCACACGTGCCCATGCATTTGCATCCACACGCACATGCTCGTGCATTCACACACACATGCACATGGATTTACACCCATGCATCTACTCACACACATGCACACATGCATATATCCACATGAATTCACACACATGTGCATGCACACACCTATGCATGTGTACTCACATGCGCATGCACGTGCACTCACACATGCACACACACACATGCATATGCACACGCAGCACTACCCCAGCACGAGTGGCCCCCCCCCAGGGTAGCACAGCCCCCATGCTGCCACTCTGCCCCAGCCATGCAGGTTCCTCTTAGGCTCCCAGCACCGCTCAGGAGGCCACATCGAGTCCCACCCTGGCTCGTGGCAGGAGCAGCCCTGACTAGTGCAGGCCAGGCGAGGGTGGGTCCAACCCCAGGATTCCCCTCCGGGGAGCTGGGCCATGCTGGGGTGCTGTGAGATCCTTTTTGGGGTGCTGGGGAGGGTGGGCAGTGCAGTAGCAGGTGTGCAAACACCTGCACCTGATGCATGAGGCCAGCCCAGAGGTGTCAGACAGGGTCCACAGGGTCTGCCATGACCGGCCCCAGGTAGAGCAGGGGGATGAGAGCCCGGCCTGCGCCCTGCCCCTGCCAGGTCAGGAGGTGGTTGTTAAAATGCACTGAGATGAAGGAAGGATGCAGAGGAAGGCAACCCCCGCAGTGCGACCAGTGTGAGCAAGGGGAAATCCCTTCCTGCCCCAGTGCAGCTGGGGCTGAGCCTGAGCACAGGGGCAAAACCCTCCAGCCAGGACCCTGCGGGGTTGATGCCAGCAGAAGCATTGGCACAGCCCAGCCCCATCCCCAGCCTGGGCTGCAGCTGGCATCCGGTGCTGGTGAGCAAGGAGGGAAAACCCTGAGTCCTGTAGCAACAGGAGAGGAAAAAACTCACCTCCTGGCCCCATGAAGCAGCCAGCAGAGCCCAAAAGCCTCGGAAACACCAGGCCCATCCGCTCTGCCCTGCAGCCTGGGGACATCAGGCAGGACCCGCACATCCTCCCGACTGCAGAGCCAGCAGTGCCCTGCCTGTCACCTCTCCCCCTCCACGAACTGGTCCCTGCTTTTTAATCCTGTTCCGTGACCAGGCTGGGTGTGGGGCTCTGCTTGCCCTCCGATTTCCTCCTGCTCTGGGTCGCAGAGCTCTTCTTGTGGTCTCCAGATGTGCTTGAGGGGGGCTGGCTTCCAACTGCTGCTCTTCACAGCCCGCTGCGGGCTCAGCTGCTCCCAGACCAGCCCTGCCCAGTGCTCGTCCAGCCCCTGCTCAGACACATCCAGTGATGGAGAGTCGACACCTTCCCTGGCATCTCTCCCACTGCCTCCCTGCTCAGACAGCTCCTGGGAGTCCCCCAATCATGGGGGACTTCAATCCCCCTGACCTCTGCTGGGAAGGCAATACAGCAGTGCACAGGCAAGCCAGGATTGTTTGGAGCATTTGGGGGACAAGAAACAGTCATCGTGGATTCACCAGGGGCATAATGTCGGACCAACCTGATGCCTTCTACGAGGAGGTGGCTGGCTCTGTGGATGTGGGCAGCCCGGGGGATGTGGTGTACCTGGATTTTAGCAAGGCTTTTGATACGGTCTGCCACAGCATTGTCGCAGGTGAGCTAAGGAAGTACGGGCTGGATGACTGGACTGTGAAGGGGACAGAAAACTGGCTGGAGCATCGGGCTCAGAGGGTAGTGATCAATGGCTCAATGTCTAGTTGGCAGCTGGTATCAAGTGCAGTGCCCCAGGGGTTGGTCCTGGAGCCGGTTTTGTTCAATGTCTTCATCTGCAACCTGGAAGATGGGATGGATGCACCCTCAGCAAGTCTGCATGTGCCACCAAGCTGGGGGAGTAGTAGATACGCTGGAGGGTAGGGCTAGGATTCAGAGAGACCTGAACACACTGGAGGACCGGGCCAAAAGAAATCCCGTGAGGTTCAACAAGGACAAGTGCAAAGTGCTGCACTGAGGAGGGAGCGATCCCCTGCACCGGTGCAGGCTGGGGGTGACGGGCTGGGCAGCAGCTCTGCAGAAAAGGACCTGGGAGGGCAGGGGGCAAGAAGCTGAACAGGAGCCAGCAGTGCACCTTGTGCCAGGAAGGCTGCCAGCATCCCGGGCTGCATGGGCAGGAGCAGTGCCTGCAGATGGAGGGCGGTGATTCTTCCTCTCTATTCAGCACTGTGGAGGCCACATCTGGAGTCCTGTGTCCAGCTGTGGGCCCCCGCTACAGAAAGGATGTGGACACATTGGAGAGAGTCCAGCGGAGGCAATGAAAATGGTTGTGGGGCTGGAGGACAGGACTGGTGAGGAGAGGCTGAGGGACCTGGGCTGATTGAGTCTGGAGAAGGGAAGACCGAGGGGGATTGAATAGCAGCCTTCCCCTCCCTGCCAGGGGGCTGCAAAGAGGACGGAGCTGGGCTGTTCTCAGTGGGGTGAGACAACAGGACAAGGAGCAATGGGCTCAAGCTGCAGCAAGGGAAGTTGAGGTTGGATATTA
The DNA here is from genome assembly GCF_000455745.1 of Alligator sinensis. Taxonomy (NCBI): domain Eukaryota; kingdom Metazoa; phylum Chordata; order Crocodylia; family Alligatoridae; genus Alligator; species Alligator sinensis. The sequence continues at coordinate 340,265 of NW_005842656.1, read as the reverse complement.
GGAAGAATCTTCTCGGTAGGAGGGTCGTAAAACACTGGAGCAGGCTCCCCAGAGATCAGGGAGAAGCTCTATCCTTGGAGGTTTTCAAAACCCAGGTAGGCCAAGCTTTGGCTGGGATGATGGAGCTGGGGCTGGTCCTGCTTGGAGCGGGGGCTTGGACTAGATGTGACCCCCTGAGGTCCCTTCCAGCCCTCGTTGTCTATGTTTCTGTTATTTCAAGTGCTTCAGTCTAAACCTGCTTTGCTGCAAGTTCAAGCCCTTGCTGCGCATCCTGCTCTGCGGCAGGAGAGAACGGGGGCTTTCCCTCTTCTTCGTGGCAGCCCTTCAGGGACTTGCAAGCTACTCTCATGTCCCCTTTCCAGCACCTCACGTGCCCAGTTCTTCCAAGCCCTCCTCATTGGACTTGCCTTCCAAGCCCTTGATCACCTTTGTCACCCGCCCCGGACACTCTCTGACTTCTCCACGTCCTGTTTAAAATGCAGCGCCCGGAGCAGCACTAATGCTCCCTTTGAGGCCTGCCTAAGCGACATCAGGAGTGCACTTCAGAAGGCTCTTGCTAGAAGGGGAAGCCGGGCTGGAGGCTGCAGGATGAAGCTCAAGGCTGACACATGCGAAGTGCTGCACGTGGGGAAGAAGGATCACAACACAAGTAGGAGATGGAGGACACCTGGCTGGGTGGCAGCGCTGCAGAGAAGGAGCTGGGAGTCCTGGTGCAGCTGACTCTGCCCTGTGATGCAGCCGCTCAAAAGGCCAACGCGGTTTTGGCTGCATCAATAAAATAGGAGCATGAGGTGCAAGACAAGGAGGGGTGCTGGGGCCTCTGCTTGGCATGGCCCAGGCCTCAGCTAGAGCTTGGTGTGTTGTTCTGGGCTCCATTTTTACATCGATGCGGAGAAGTCAGAGAGGGTCCAAAGGCAGCAACGTGATGATCAATGGCTTGGAAGGTAAAGTCACGGGAGGAGAGGCTGAAGGAGCTGGGCAATGCATGTTCAGCTTGTGGAAAAGGTATTTAAGAGAGGACATGAGAGCGTTCTGCAAATCCCTGCGGGGCTGCCAGAGAGAAGAGGGAAAGCAGAGATGAGGACATGGAGCAGTGGCTTGAAGTGGCAGCAAGGCAGGTTTAGTTTGGAGACCAGGAAGCACTTGGGCACTGCTGTCAGAGCGTGGCAGCCGTGGGAGAGACGCCAGGGAAGGGGTGAGCTCTCCACTGCTGGGGGTGTTTGAGAGGAGGCCGGGTAAGCCTTGGGCAGGGAGGACCTAGGAGCAGCCGTGCCTGGAGCGCGCTGTGAAGAGCAGCAGCTGGAGGCCCGGGACCCCGCTCCGGACACACGTGGCTGGGAGATGATGAGAAGAGCTGCAGCCCAGCGCAGAGGGTGTTGGGGGACCATGCTCAGCGGCAGGAGAAGGAAGCAGAGCTCGCAGGGGCCTGGTGCTGCCAGGAGGTTAAAGGCACCGGGGTAAGCTCATGGAGGGGGCACGGACAGGGGAGCTCTGGCCCCGCAGTCAGGGTGGATGTGCAGGTCCTGCTTGCTGGCCGCAGGGCAGAGCGGAGGGGCCTGGGGTCTCCCAGGCTTCTGGCTCTGCAGGCTGCCTTGTGGGGGACTTGCCCTCTCCTCTAGCTGCAGGTGTCAGGGGGCCGAAGCCTCCCCCCGAGGCGCTGGCGCTGCAGCCCGTGCTGGGGCTGGGGCTGGGCTGCGCCAGTGCTCCTGTGGCACCAACCCCGCAGGGTCCTGGCAGGAGGGTCTTGCCCCCGCGCTCGGGCTCAGCCGCGCACTGCACTGGGGCAGGACAGGATTGCCCCCCTGCTCAGACTGGTCCAGACTGGGGGGTTTTGCCTTCCTCTGCAGCGGGGGCACGGCCTGGGCCTGGGCTCTCTTCAGCATCCCTGACCCCCCGGCAGTAGCAGGACATTGGTGGCCGCGGCCCCCCTGTATCCCAGGGGCAGGGGCGACTGTGTCGGACACGGGGTTTGTCCGGGCTGGTTTGGACGGGGCTGATACTGCCCCAGGTGGGGGTCGGGCCGGCTGTGACCCCGCAGGTCCCCACGGCTTTGATTCTCTGACCCTAAGGCTGGGGCAGTGCGGGGCGAGGGAAGCTGCTGGGGCTGCCCGGCTCCATGCCCGTGCCCTGCGCCCCTCACCCACCCTCCCCACCCCCTCAGATCGAGCGCCAGCTCTTCGAGGAGACGGTGAAGACCCTCAACAACTACTACGCTGAGGCCGAGAAGATTGGGGGCAGCTCCTACCTGGAGGGCTGCTTGGCCTGCGCCACCGCCTACTTCATCTTCCTCTGCATGGAGACGCACTACGAGAAGGTCGGGCTCCCCGGTGCGGGGCAGGGAGGGTGCGGGGGCAGCCAGGGCCAGGGGAGCCAGGCAGCTGAGCTCCCAAAGGGGTGAAATCCAGCACATCACTGCTGCCTCAACAGGCAGCCTTGCCCAGTGGGTAGAGCGGGCAGCACAGGCGGCCAGGACACCTGGGTCCTGCCCATGGCTGCAGAAGGGGAGGGGATGGGGGCGCGGC
>NW_005842656.1:337396-337715 GCF_000455745.1 Alligator sinensis | reverse complement strand
CCGGGGAGGGCGTCGGAGCCGCAGGCCAGTCTCGGGGCGCAGCATCGTGTCTGAGCGCAGCGGGGGCTCGGCCGGCCCAGGGATCGGTGCCTTGGCCCCGGCTGGCAGGGGCTGGGGGCTGCAGGGCGGCCTGCTCCACGTGCTGTGGCCTCGGCAGGTGCTGAAGAAGATCTCCAAGTTCATCCAGGAGCAGAATGAAAAGATCTACGCACCGCGGGGGCTGCTGCTCACCGACCCGCTGGAGCGTGGCATGAGGGTCGTATCCTCCTGGGCAGCGGGCCCTGCGGGGGCAGGGGGGCCTGGGGGGGCTGGGCCGGGC
>NW_005842656.1:332492-337276 GCF_000455745.1 Alligator sinensis | reverse complement strand
GGAACCTGTCCTGCCGGGACGAAGGCCGCGCCGAGGTCCGCAGGCTGCGGTACCAGAGCTCCCGCTTCTGAGCCTTCTGCCCCCAGCCCCGGGGGGCACCTCTTGCTGCCCGGGGCCTGGAGGGGGGCAGGGGGCCAGGGACTGCCCGCGGAAGCCCCCTGGCACTGGGCCTGGCACCTGCTGGGGTCAGCAACTGGTGCCGGGACAGGGGTCCCCTGTAGAGCCACGCGGCCTGTATCCCCTCATTCCCAGCGCAACCGGGCACCTGATCCCTCACGTTGCCAGGATCAGGCCCTGCCTGGGCTGGGAGGGGGCAGAGGAGGCATCTGTGGGGGCCGCTGGCTCTGATGCCTGGGGCACCCCCTGCCCTTGTCTCCTTGCTGCTCCGCTCCTGCCACCCGTGCCAGCCCTGCCTGGTGCGCAGCGGGCACAGCCTTGGCCCTGGCCCCCGCGGCCTCTTCACGTAGGTGCCCGGCTGGGCGAGGGCCTGCCCGGCCGCCTGGCTCCCACCGTCAGTGTTACCCCTCCCCACATCTCGGTGCGTGCCCTGTCCAGCATGGTGCCCCCAGCCCCGATGCACACGCTGTGTCTGGCTCCTCAGTGCCAAAGCTGGGCAGGGCTGGGGCAGGGGGGGCGGGCGCGGGGTGGGAGGGGGAAGCCTGGGGCATGTCTGCCTGCCCGCCCCAGCCCTGCCCTGCCCTCCCTGCATGACCCCGTCTCTGCCCTGCTGCCCCGTGCCCAGGCCGGCAGTGCTGCTGCCACCCCAGTGCCTGGGCTGCACCCCGGGGTCTCCGTCCCACCATCTGTCTGTCCATGTGCCCCCATGAAAGGTCAAAGGTGAAGTGCTGACCCCAAGGAAGGGGGAGGCGTGACACCCACTCCCCACTGCCCTGCCCCGCGCGGCCCAGGGGTCCCTGGGCACTGGAGCTCCTGCTGTCCAGCCGGGCATGGCCTGAGAGCTGCCCCCGCCCCCACCAGTGCTCTGAGGGGGCTGGGAGGGGTGCAGGCCCGTGCCCAGCCCGTCACGGACCGGGAGGGGCAGCTGGGCCGTGCCAGGGCTGGACGTGGGGTCCTGGGCTGGGCTGACGCTGCCCCCGGAGGGGTCGCCAGGCAGGCGCGGGGGGTCCTGGCCCTGCTCCCTGGCCGGGGCCACATGCCCGCGGGGAGACCCCACTACACCTTGTGCCACAATAAACCTCCTGCTTCTCCCAGCCACCGCCACCACCTCCTCCTGCAGCTGCGGGGAGGGGCGAGGGGGGATTGGGGTCGCTGGCTCTGGGGCAGGTAGGAACTGGGGCGCCCATTCGCGAGCGGCCCAGCCCTGCAGGCTGGAATAGGGGAGGTCCAGATGCCCCTTCTCTGCCCCAGATCTGTGCTGGGAGGGGCACAGGGTGGGCAGGGGCAGCAGCAGGGAAAGGGAAAGGCACGGGGCTGGGACAGCTGCCCGCCGGAGCAGACTGGGGTCCGCCGGGCTGGCGCGGGGCTGCAGGGAGAGCATGGGCGAGGGGGGTGCCCTGCCCTCGGTCCAGGCCCCGCGCTGGGACAGACAGGCTGGTGCTGGGCACAGCCAAGGGGCTGGCGGCAGGAGGCAGATGCTCGATGCCTGGGGCAGGGACTTCACCCCCAGGCAGCCAGGCCTGGTCCCATGGGCCACGCTGGATACCTGAACTCCAGGGCACGGCCCAGTGGCCCAGCAAAGACCACCTTGCGCTCCCTCCCCGTGGCTGCTGGAGCCAGAGGCACTGATCCAGGATCTGGCTCCAGGGCCTGGGGGAGCAATAGGCTGTGTGGGTCGCCCTGCCGCGCAGGCCGGAGCCGGTGCCCTCCGGGCAGTGCTGGGCGGGTGCTGAGTGCACCGCCACCCTCGCCGCTCGGGCTCTGTGCTGGGAGCTGCAGGGCTGGGCCGCATGGGCCCCTATCCTGCCTCCCCCACTCCCGCGGTGCTGCTGCCACCTCCAGCGCCAGCTCTTCGGGCCAGGCACCAGCCGGGGAGCGGGGACGCAGGGACTGCGGCCCCGGTTGGGCTCCCGGGAGCGCCCGGACCCTGCAGCTTGGAGCAGGGAGGGCGAGAGCGGGGCGCAGCGTCGCTCCCCTCCCGCAGCCCAGGTCAGGCAGCGGCAGGCGGGTGCTAACAGACAGGAGTTTATTGGGCGGTCGATCCCGGGAAGGGCTGGAAGACTGAGCAGGGTCCAACTCCGGAGACATTAGAAAACAAACCGGGAGGCCCCTCTCCTAGGGGGCAGGGGCGAGGGGGGACGCCCACCCTCGCCGGGCAGCAGACGGGGCACAGGCCAAACCAGCAGGCACGTGGCGTGGGGGCAGCAGCCTCCCCTGCGGGGCCTGGGGGGCGGGGGCAGCAGGGCCCCGGCTGTTTTCTCAGAAAACATGCAAGGAGGGAAGGCTGCAGGCTGCGCCCGGGCTGGCCCCGCACCCCTGGGCGATGGCCGGAGAGAGGGACGGGGCGGAGGGACAGGCCGGACCGCCGAGGCTGCGCTGGCTCCTGGGGTTAAAGTGCATAGACGTGAAGGCAGAGAGCGAGGCCCAGCAGGAGCGCGGGGAGAGGGTCCGGGGGGTGCCAGGCCCCGAGCTGGGTCCCTGCCGAGGGGAAGCCACCGAGAAAGGCCACTTGAGCTGCAGGAGACAGAGAGAGAGAGGCAGGAGGTTAGTGGCACTGCCCGGCCCCGGAGAGCGGGCGGGGGCACGGGGCATCTTCGTGCCGTGCCGCGCCGCGACTCACCCACGCAGGCCGTGCCGTCCTCGCTGGGCTCGAAGCCGCGGCCGCAGCGCCGGTTGCTGCGGCACCGGTACCCGCCGTAGGTGTTGATGCAGACGGGCTTCTCGCGGGGGCACACGAAGGGGAAGGCCGTGCACTCGTCCGTGTCTGCAGCAGGAGCCCAGCCTGAGTCGAGGCCCCCGCTCTCCCGGGCAGAATGACCCCCGCACCCCTGGCCCAGGATGCTGCCCCGTAGGACCATGCCCTGGCCCCGCGACCCCCACAGACAGCCAGGCCGGCCCGTGACCTGTCTGGTCACCAGCCGGACGCCGGTACCACCACTGGCCACCCGACCGGGGTGGCCCAAAGATCCATTGGACTTACTTCGGCCATCAATAGTACCCCCAGGGACCCGGCCCTGCCCCCACCGCAGCACGGTGCCACGGGTGGGATCAGGCCCACGGCCTGGCACAGCCTCTGCCCCGCGCCGCCCCAGCCACTCACCCACGCAGCGCCCGCTCTCGTCCTGGGAGAAGCCCTGGCCGCACTGCAAGGGGAGAAGGGGCGGGGGTTAGGGTTAGGACTAGGGCAGGGGGCAGCCCTGCTGAAATCAGGAAAACATCTGAAGGTCGCTGTTTCCAGAAAAACCATTGCTTACAAGAGACCCTAGAGCCACGGGCCTGGCAGGCAGCTGCGCGGCCACATCCAGTCCGAACCAGCCCAGACAAACCCAGTGTCCGACCCCTCGGTAAGACCTACCATCACCCCCGACCCTGCTAACATCCTGCGTCTTATCATAGGCTCAGCTCCAGCACCATTTTGCTGCCAGACGAGGCGGACACTAGCGGGTCTGGCAGGTGCGAAGGTCTAATGAAGAGGTGGTAACTGGGGGCAGAAGTGCCATCGGACGTGGAGAACAGCCCTGGGCGTTACAAGGACTGACAGCCTCCCGCCGAGTGTGGGCAAGGGGCAGTTTTGGGCAGCTGAAATACCCCGCCCGCCTGGCAGGTGAGGTCCAGGGGCATCGCGCCCGCTCGCTCAGAGGTCCAGGCCCTGCAGCAGGTGCCAAAACCAGGAGATAAAGAGGGAATTCGGAGATCTCTGGGAAGGCTGAAGGATATCAGCACGCTCGCACCTAACAGTACATCTCACCCAACCTGCCCCAGGTGTCCTCTCCCCAAGGGCGGAGAACGGGACCTGGAGCTTGAAAGTAAATCTAACGATGTAAAAACCCATCAGCACTGGTGCTACAGTGCTGTGCCCATAAAAAAGCCACCAAACTGTCCAGGGAGGCCTCAAAGATGGAGCAGGAGCAGCACTAGCGCAGCGTCAGGGCGCGGACAGGTTGCCAGCCCTGCATCGAGGGCTAAGGCAGCTGCTGAAGAACCACGTGCACAGCGTGACTGAGACCCTTGGCCTGGCCCGTGGGTGCCCAGGATCCCGTGCCTTAGCGAGCAGCTGGAGGTTTGCTGCAGACCGAGCATGAAGCACTGCCTGAAATAATCCAGATGGACTCAGGGCACCGGCGAGGGTATGGTGGGGGCTGCTGGACTGGCAGAAGTACGAGATGGCCCCGGATGCCGCTCAGTGCTGGCAGACGCGCGTCCAAGAGCCTGCCTGCATCCAGCAGCCCCCGCCCCGGGGCTCTGTGCACGCGAACGCGGCCAAAGCGCTGCGCAGCACGCCGCCAGCACCTGGGGGGAACCGGCGATGGACGGCGGAAACGAGTAAAGGAGGAAAAGCATTGCCACTTCCCACCTGCATCTTAACAGAAACGGCAGAATCTAGGATTTAGGGTCCCAGTGCAGTGGGATGGGCAGGAGCTGCTGCGGGGTCACATCCAGCCCAGCCCAGCCCGGCCCGAGGCAGGATCAGCCCTGTTCAAACCAGTCCAGATAAACCCCGCGTGCAACCTTGGAGCTGCATGATACCGTCGTCCCTGAGAGCCCCAGGCATCACCCCCCACCCCTGCCCCCGGGATACAGGGGGCTGCGGCTGCCAACATCCTGCTGCTGCCAGGGGGTCGTGGGCACTGACAGACCCGGGCAAGGGCGTGCCCCCGCTGCAGGGG
>NW_005842656.1:321445-332482 GCF_000455745.1 Alligator sinensis | reverse complement strand
CTGCAGGGGAAGGGAAAACCCCCCAGTCTGAGCAGGAGGGAAACCCCTTCCTGCCCCAGCGCAGGGGCAAGACCCTCCCGCCAGGACCCTGCGGGGTTGGTGCCAGTGGAGCACTGGCACACTGGGTGGTGATCTCGAAGGCCTGGAGAGGGGGTGCGGGACGTGTCTGAAGTACAGGGACGTCCAGCAAAGAGAAGCACGAGCTGCTTGTGCTCGCACGGGACAAGGTGGGAACCGACCCGCTCAGTTGGAGAAGACGCGATCACCTGGTCAGAACGGGCTGCACCCATTTCCCAGAAGCAGCAAGGCTTGAAGATACCACAGACACACGTGCACACACGAGCATCCCGATTCCTCTGCCTCCAAGGCTTTGCTCCGATCCCCAGTCCCCCCAGCTGCAGCCCCGAGCCTGCCCCGGGGCCATGCAGCCCAGCCCGGTGCTCACCTCCAGCGGGGTGGGCAAGAGCAGGTCAGCGGCGTCCTGGGGGTAGGGGATCTCCAGCACCGAGTTGGTCTCGCTGCTGGCCACAGCACGCACCAGGACCCTGCCATCTGGCCACGTCACCTCCAGGCTGGTGGGCTCATCCTGCCCTGCACAGGGGGGGTGCATCAGCCCGGCCCTGGGGCAGAGGGGGAGCTTCAGGGCCCCCCCAGCCCACCACTCTGGGCAGGTGTCAGGGGCTGCCCCTTCCTCCCCGCTGGGAGCAGCTGCTGAGCAATGCAGCAGGCGAAGCGGGGAGCCACTGCCCCGAGCTGCCCTGCTCGCAGCCCAGGTTTGCCCCCGCACGCCAGGGCCGTGCCTGGGCAGGAGAGGGTTCACGGGGCATGGAGGGGGTAGCGATGGGGGCTCAGCTCCCTGCAGCAAGCACTGCTCCCAGCCTCTCCGGCTGCAGCGCCTCTCTCGGCAGGGCTGTGTGGGGCCGTGCTCCTCTTGTGCCGGGCAGCCGCGACTTACCCAGGCCGAAGTGTGCCACGGGCTCCATCTGGCAGAGGTAGCCGGAGCCGCCGTCGATGATGCGCAGGTGGGCGCCGCTGCGCCGTGTGAACAGCACCACCTTGGCCCCGCGCGCGAAGGCCCCAAAGCGCGTGCGCGGGATCACCCGCAGCCACTTGTTGCCGGCGCCCTGCAAGGGACAGATGGGATGGGGTGGGGTGGGGTGGGGTGAGCCGGGGGCAGCAAGGGGGGTCTGGGCTGCCAGGACTCCCCTTGGCCCGCACCTGGGTGCCCTTGAACACGGAGAGCGGCTGCGCCATGGACTCGCCGTGCGACAGGATCAGGTCCAGCCGCCCGTCGCCATCAAAGTCCGTCACCGCGCCCCCTGCAATGACACGGCCCGCTCAGCCCCGCCAGGACCCCCGGTGCGCAGAGCCCCTGCTCCGACCCAGCCGGCACTGGCAGGGGCACGTACCCCATAGCCACCTCCAAGGGAGCAGGTCTGGGTCTGCCCCATCTCCCCCCGGGCTCCGGGAGCCAGGACGGGCCCCAGGCAGGGAGCAGCACTCACCCGTGCCGCGGCCCTCGGGCTCCAGGGCATCCCCCGGGTTCAGCTCCTCCACGATGGGGTCCGAGTGCTCCCTGCGCACAACCCTGCAAGGTGGGGGGCAGCGGGCACTGAGCAGCTCTCTCCCCCAGGGAAGGCTCCTGGCTGGGGTGTGACTTGACAGGTGCCTCAGTTTCCCTGCCGTGCCCAGGGCTCTGCTGTGGGGGTCACCCCCAACTACAGACCCAACAAAGGATCGGGCCCCAAGAGCCCACGAGGCATCAAGGGGGGGGCACAGTGTAGATGCAGACAGCCTTAACCCGTTCCTTCCCCGCAGCAGGAGGGGAGGGGCAAGTCCAGCCCCCGAGCCCCATGCGCTTGGGCCCAGCGAAGGCTCAGCGCTAACGAGCCAGGCATCGATCCCCGCAATTAACGGGAGCTGTGAAGAAGCTTTGCGAGGCTGCTAATTAGTGGCGCAGCCCCGGGGCTGTTGCTGGTATGACAGAGGGCAGCTAATAGCTAGCGGTGACACGGGGACGAGCTCAGGCTGGCGCGGGTGCCCGTCCCAGGCCACGCATGGGGCAGCTACATGGGGCTGCCCCTCCGGCCCCCGCTCCCAGGACAGGGGATCCAGCCGGGCTTCCCCCCCCCGTGCCCCCTGCTCCCTACCGGAAAAGGCGGTTGGCGGAGGAGCCGCGGTACGCGATGTTGTTGAAGAAAACCTCCAGCTCCTGGTCGTTGTCAAAGTCGGCGGCAATGACGGTGCGGACGGGGGACGGCATGGAGAACTTGGGCGTGGCGATGTCCTGGGGGCAGGGGTCAAGGGTCAGGCACCGCAGGTGGACGGGGCAGGGGCAAGGAGGCTGTGGTGGTCCCAGGAGCGGCACAGCTCGTCCTCTCTCGCTTCAGCGATAGAGGCTCCAGCACGGATGGGCAGGGCCAGGGCACCGCGGGGTGGGCACCAGCAGGAAGGGGTGGGGGGCCGGAGCTGCAGTGACCCAGGACCCTTGCCCTGCACCGGACGTGCCCCAGGCCCCGCTCTCACCCGGAAGCGCGGGCGCCCGCTGGCGCTGGTCTGCAGGTAGAGGCGGTGGGGCCCGTTCCAGTTGCCGTAGACGACGTCCACCTTGCCGTCGCGGTTGAAGTCGGCCAGGGCCACGCCGCGGCCGTGCTGGTAGGGGTCGTCCAGGCCTGGGGGCAGCACGGCAGGGCTTGGGAGAGGGGCCGGGGTGGGCGCATGGACGGGGGGCCCACTGCACCCCGGCCCTGCCCCACTGGAGAGGACGGGGCACCCAGCCCCCAGTTGCTAGTGCCCTGTCCCCGCACCGGCACGTCCTCCTCTGCAGCCGGGCTCCTCGGCAGGGGAGCGTGCCCCCTCTCCTCAGACCCCTGCCATCACCGGCCCCCCTCCCCGCACGGTGCATCGTGGAGGGCATGGGAGTGACCCTGGGGGTCCCCAGCGCCACCCCTCACCGGTGCTGGAGGCCACGTCCACAAAGGTGCCGTTGCCCTGGTTACGGAAGAGGAAGTTGGGGCCCTTCTCGTTGTCGCAGAAGATGTCGGAGGCGCTGTTGCTCAGGATCGGGCCCACCGTCACGCCCCGGCCGCCTGGGGACAGCAGGGCCGTGGGGCGAGGGCAGTCCCGAGCGCCCGGGCCCCTCCTGCACCCCCATCGGGTCTGGCTCAGATGCCCGGGAGCAGCCCTGGGGCTGCCCTGGGTTGGGCAGGGGGCCGTGTGCCCAGTCGGACACGGTGCCCTGCCGGGTGCTGCTCCCCCCGCCCCCTCGCCCCCGGCTCCGCTGGCCCTGCGGCTCCGTCTCCCTAATCAAGAGCTAATTGGCCTGGCAGGCGCCCATGTCGCTGCTTCCAACCCTAATCGCTACAATCGCCATGGAAACAACACTCCTCATTAGGGACAATTTACTGCCATGGAGACCAGGCGCCAGGCCAGGCTCCGGGTGCAGCGGGCAGGGCAGGGCAGGGGCCGCGGTACCCGTGTACTTGTTGACGCCGGCCTCGGCGGCCACGTCGGCCAGCACGATGATGCCGCGCTCAGGGTCACTGGCGGCCGCGTCCATCTCGAGGAGGGCGTGGGGGCCCACGTCGCCGTTGGCGTAGTTGGCGATGTAGATGGAGTACCGGCCAGAGCCCTGCGGGGAGCGGAGACCTCAGCACCCAGACCCTCGCCCCGCAGCCTGGCTACACCCCCGTCCTGCTTGGGGCGAGGCCCTGGGTCCGGGGCTGGCGCGGGACCGGTGCCAGCGCCCCGCAGACCCAGCCGTGATGCTGGGGGCCACACAATGCCTCGGCACCCCTGGCCTGTCCGGGGGAAGCCCGTCATGGACCCCCGACTCAGGGGTCCTCCAGCATCCCCTGCCCACGGGGAAGAGGCCAGGCTCTGGGGGTAGTGGTGGGACATGTCCCCCCACCCTAGCCCCGGTTTTGGGGTGTTGCCCTCCCCCGTGCCCCCTCCCCACGGGGCGCCGTTCCCGCACAGCAGCTGGGCCCTGATTTAGCGATAATCGTTGGAAAACAACTGCGGGAGGAGGAGGAGGAAGAAGAAAGAGCAGGTGACAGGAGCATAAATCACCTCGACAGCCACGTTTATCAGCTCGCAGCAACGCGGCTGGCAGCCGGGCAGGGCCCTGACGGCGGGGGGGCACCGGGCCCCTGACAGCCGAGGCCCGGGGGACGCGGGGGGGCTCGGCCCTGCCTCCGTCTCCCAGCTCAGGCTTGGGGAAAGGCGGGGGCCCGGGCCCGAGCGGAGCGGTCTCTTCCCTGCCTGCCCCTCCCGGCCTCACCGTCCGGTCCACGCAGGCCACGGAGCGCCCAGCGAAGCGGCTGGCCACGTCGCGGCGCCGGTTGACCTCGTCGCTCAGGACGTCCTCCCAGCGCCCGTGCCGGAACTTGAACAGCTTGTCCGTGTAGGTGGCCATGCCTGCGGGACGGGGGCTCCGTCAGGCACGGGGGCAAGGGGCCCTGCCCTGCCCTGCCCCGTCCCGTGGAGGGCAGGGACCCGTGGCCTCCTCGCTCCTGCCCTGCGGCAGCGCAGAGGCCGTGCCCGGCAGCTCCCGGACCCACGGAGGGGCCGGCCGGGAGAGCCAGCCCATTAAGGGGAGATGCGCCGGGCCCGTAGATCACGGCACAGGCAACGGCAGGCAGCGAGCCGCGCCGACACCGTCACGCCAGCGCCTGATTTAGGGCCGGGTGCCTCGGGCAGCTGCCGCCAGGAAGACGGATCTGAGCCCAGCGCCGGAGGCAGGCGGCCCAGGCCCCCCGCAGCGAGGCAGGGAGGGGATCCCGTGCCAGGAGGTCCCGGCGGCTGGCGCGGGGCAGGCCGGCGGCACAACGTGATGCGGCGCGGCACGCCGGGGAGGGCGGCAGGCCGGGAGCGCTGAGTCAGCGGCTGCGTGGCTCCGCGCCCCGGCCCCGCTGCCATCCATCAGGGGAGCCACTCAACTGGGAAATTAACTCCAGGCCGCGCACATCCCTCACGCGCCGAAGGTCGCGGCGGCCAGGCCAGGGCCAGGGCCAGGGCTGCGGCGCGGCCACGGGGGCTCACCGGAGAAGGCGTTGTTGGTGTTGAGGAAGTAGATCTCCTCGCGGCCGTCGCCGTCGATGTCGCAGGCCGCCACGCCGATGGCGTTGCCTTGCCGGTCCCGCAGCGCGTAGTAGGGCGAGCCATGCTCATCGGGCGCCACGTTCACCAGCCGCCCCCGAGCCCGGTTGTACTTCAGCACCAGGTTGGGTCCGTTGTAGCTGCAGGGGCGGGCGAGCGTGAGCGGCTCAAGCCCAGCACGGGCTCACACCCACCCTGCCAAGCACCGTGGGCTGGGGCTGGCTTTGCTGCGCCAGGGGCAGCTCCAGGGCCAGGAGCAGAGCCCTGGCTCCTGCCTGCCTGGCTGGCTAGGGGTGCAGTGCAGCCCCGGCCCTAGACATCACGCAGAGGGGAGCTGGGGGCCTTGTGCTGGCGCTGGAGGGGGCTGGTGCTTGCTTCTGCCCCATGCGGGGGTGCCCGGGGTCCCCACGAGGTCTGCCCAGGGCAGGGGCAACGTAGGGGCAGGGGAGCGGGGGGAGCAGGGAGCATCCTGCCCCCCCAGCCCTGCTGCAGGCGCCACGTGCGGGGCTCATGGGAAAGGGGGGGCTGGTTTCTTCCGCTCCTGCGGGCGCGGTAATGACCAGAGGAGCCGGAGCGTGGGGAGCAGCTGCTGCCGCGGGGAGGAGAGGGGGGCCCAGCTGGGCTGTTTCACCCTCTTTTAACCCTCCCAGGCCTCGGCCAGGGGCAGTGGGGCCAGACCCCCCGGCCTGTCCCTGCGCAAGGCTCCAGGGGAGCCTCCGTGGCCCCACTCCAGCGTGTCGGGCAGGGCCCTACCCCCTCCGGCACTGCTGCCAGTTTTGCCTGGAGACTGCGACACCCTGAGACTGAGCCCTGGGGCGTCAGTGGGGGCGGCAGCTCCTGGCCCAGGCACTATGAGGCGGTGCTGAGTGCGGCGCCCAGGCCCAGGGCCCTGGTGCTGCAGGGAAGGCAGCTACAGCCAGATGGACGGGATGGCTGCACATGCTCACCTGCACGAGCTCGGGCACATGCACCAACATGCCCCCTTTGCCAGCATCAGAACGTGTGCGCTATGGACCTGTGCAAACCTCGAGCACGTGTGCAGGCATACACGTGCAAACCCTCTGCTGGCATCAGCACAACAGCTGCATGCCGCTGCACATCAGAGACATGCACAGGCACCCACAAAACTCTCCATGAGAGGAGTGCACACACACGTGCGAGCTTCTGCAGCTGCGGGCTGCCCTGCATACCCATGTGCACATGCATGCACGCGCACACACACACACACACACACACACGTGAGCCTCTGCAGGTGGGCTGTCCCGCATACCCATGTGCACACGCATGTGTGCACACATGTGCAAGCCTCTGCAGGTGTGGGCTGCCTCGCATACCCATGTGCGTATGCATGCGTGCATAAGCATGTGTGCACAATCACTCCTGTTCTCCTGGCCATTGCATGCTGTTGCCGAGTCGCCTGGCTCCATGGCCAATGAGCCGGGTCCAGCCCCGCTCGTGGCACTGGGGACACAGGGAGCGTGCGGCTCGCTGGCTCCTGTCAGCCCTTCCGAGCCGTCACACCGATGACGGGCTATAAAAAACCTCCAGCCAATTAGCGGTGTGGCAGGAGAGTGCCGAGCCCTGTCAGCGGAGCCAAGCCGTGGCACCTGGGGGACACACGGGCACCGCACTGCGGAGCTGGCCCTGGACACCCTCCCTGGGTGCCCAGTGTCCCTCGGGGGCCGAGAGTGCCAGGCTGACACAGCTCTGCAGGGGTCTGGGAACCACCCGCAGCCCGGGGCCCAGCAGGCAGGAGCTGGGGCAGGGGTAGGCAAGGGCCATACTGCCGACCGGCCTGCTCCAATGCAACCCCCCGCTTAGTAGAGACCCCCACTCCGGGAGCTGGGAGCTGCAGCCCTGCCCCAGCCCCAGCGTGTGAGGGTGACCTCTACCGCCAGGCTGGGAGGGGGGCTGGGCTATGCAGATGCCGAGGCCTCATTACTGGGGGCTCGTTAGGAGCAGAAAGGTGCTGGCTCAGGCAGAGCTGGGCTGCGCTCCTGCCCCGCCATGCAGAACCAGCCGAAGTCTGGCAGCTTCATTTGGGGGCGTCCCAGCTGGGGATGCGAGCGCAGGGAGCCCTGGCATCAGAGCTCCCTGGCACAAGCGTGGCACATGTACACACATGCATGCACCTATGTGCACACGCGCGCACACACACACACACACACACACACACACACTTCCCACCTGTACATGCACAGGGCCTCCATGCACGCATGTGCACATCACCTGCAGATGTAGCCAGCAGGGACCAGGCTGGGTTTTGCAGGAGGGGGATACTTGGGGCTGGCCTGGCTGCCCCCACCCCTGCCTAGGCCCCTCTGCAAGGGGGTCATCCCCATAATGCATAAGTTAGTTCCTGACCTTGGGCGCTGACCCCTTCCCACAGGTTCTGGAGGGGCCTCGAGTCCAGCAAGGCTGAGAGCCACCCACCACGGGGAACGTGCCTCCCGGACCAGCTCCCTGCAGGGGGTCTGGGCAGCCCCAGCCCATCCAGGCCGCTCAGACCAGTGCCGGGCAGAGGGCCCCGAGGAGCACGGAGAAGGGAGGAGCATCTTGGCACCACGAGGCTCCAGCCAGGTCCCAGCAGGGAGGGCAAGAAGGGGAAGCCCAAGCAGGGAGCAAAGCCGTGACTGCGGAACAGCTCCAGCACTAGGCGAGGAAGAGCTGCCCCCATCGTGGGAGTGTGACACTGTGCAGGGCAGGAATGGCCCCATCCTGTCCCGTCCGCACCGGGCATGGAAGAACCCCGGAGGCTCCCACCCCCACACAGCCCCCACCGCCGGGCTTGGAGCTGGGAGGCCGAGGCGGCCCCGGCCGCAGGTACGCACCCAGCCACCACGATCTCGAAGTCGCCGTCATGGTCCACGTCTGTGACGGCCACGCCGTAGTTGAGCTGCGTGGGGTTGCTGTCGTAGTCGGGCGGGAGGACGCGGCTGGTGACAGCCGTGAACATGGGCTCGCTGCGCAGGGACGCCCGGGCCAGCGGCAGCACCCACAGCATCAGCAGCAGCCTGGGCACCTGCAAGCAAACCCACATGTGGCTCAGACCTGGAGCCGGGGGTGCCCAGGGGCTCCCTGCCCACAGGGGCTGCTGCAGGGAACTCCGTGCCATGACGCAGCCTGCAGGGCTTGGGCTCTGAGCCAGGGCTGGAGAACGCTGCCGGGTGCAATGCCCCAGGGAGCTGCAGTGGGGACGGAGCCTGCCCAGCTCAGGCCAGTCCTGTATCCCAGCGCCGGCCCATGCCGTGCCAGCTCCCCCCCCATCCCTTCGTGCTAGCTAGGAGCCGAGACCTCCCAAGGGCAGGGCCCCATCTCCAGCCCTTGCAGCCTCCCCTTGTTGCATCCCCGCCGTGCACCTGGCTGTGCCGGTCCCTGCACTGAGCGGGCCCCATGCTCTCTCCCACGGCCCAAAGGCCCCACCTGTAGCAACCCCCTGGTTGTGCCCTTTCCTCGGGGCTCTCAGCTGCCCCCGTCTATGGACCACCCCCCCATCTCTAAGCCGTTGCCGCAGCCGCCCCTGGAGCTCAGAGCCCTGCATCTCCTGCCCAGGAGAGCTGGCTGGGGCACAGGTACAGGGGCTGGGCCCCCAGACCTAGGCCCAAGCAGCTAGCTGAGGGGCTGGCCTGCAGACCCCAGAGCACCGCCTGGGGAGACGGCTCGCTTGCACACCCCAGGTGCAGCAGGGAGAAGGCTGGAGCACAGCGAGGCCAGGGAGACGGGACGGACGTTCCCCCATGCTGCTCTCTCCCGGGCGCCTGCTCCAAGGTGCAGAGGGGCCAGGAATGACAAGTCCCGGGCCGCCGGAATCCCAAGTCCGGGGCAGCCTGCTGCGGGTCGGGCACAGGAGATGCAGGCTACGGCCTGGCGGTGGAGAGAGGCCACCGTCCACCTCACCCACCCGAGCCAGAGGGCCAGGACCAGCCACAACCTCGGCCCCTGCCCTCTCCATCAGCTGAGCCCGGGGCAGGCAGGACCCCGACCTGGGGCAGGAGCTGGGGGCTGTCCCCAGTCCCCGCAGGAGCTGGAGCCAGCACAGACCTCAGCTGTGCCGGGGAGATTAGCGGGCACTGACAGCGGTGTCAGCGCCGAGCGGAGCGGAGCGCGGTGTCCTTGGCAACGCTCCTGGCTCCGGCACAGCCGGCCCCGCTGGTGCTGACACCCCATCAGCCACGGGCCCGGGCCCGCGAGCAGCACCGGGAACACAGGCGCCAGCCTGGCCCAGCCCAGGCCTGCTGCAGTGGTCTCGTGCGCCACGGCTAGGGGGGCGCCTACCTGGGAGGTATCCCCGGGGGTGAGGGGCACCATCCCCAGGCACCAGTGCAGCAGCAGCCTCAGAGGAGCCCAGCCTGGGGTCTGTGGCTGGAGGGGACAGGCCTGTCCCCGTGGGGAGGGTCCCCTCAAGCAGGCAGCACTGAAGCTCCTGGTGAAGCTGGGGGAGACAGACAGGCAAGTCCCTTCTCCACACGGGCACTTGCACCCTGGAGAGGACTTTGCTGAGCCCCGGCCAGGCCCAGGACATGGTTTCTTGGCAGTCTCATGATGGACCCAGCACCATGGAGCACACATGTCACTGGAGCCAAGCACTGGGGCTGGCAGGACCCTCACTCCATGCCCAGCTGGACCCCAGTCCTGTGCCGGGCACCTGGCACAGAGGGAAAACTCAGAGGCCAGGCAGCTCTAACTGGGGCATGTGTGCACACCTCACATGCTTGCCCCCCCCAGACAGACCCCTCTGCACTGGCCAGCCCCTGCACCTCACCCCCGCCTCCGCCTGCCCGTGGCCCTGTGCCCCTCGTGCCGCACAGCTCAGCCCCTTCCGAGGGTGCTGGTGCAGAGGGAGGCAGCCAGGCAGATCTCTGCCGGGGTGGAGGGCTGGTGCCTGGGCTCTGGCCGGGCTCTGGCTTCCCGCGGTGCCGTGCTCTCTGCAGCTTGGCCCGCTCCCCTCGCTGCCCCCCCCCCTCCAGCTGCAATCGAATCCTTCAGGGCTGGATGGAGCCTTTCCAGGAGGGAACAATGTTCTTGATTGGAGATAAATGGCATTTCCCTGCAGATCCGGCTCCTGGTGCCATGCAGAGGGCTCGCCGGGGCCAGGAGCCAGAGCCCTGCGTGGAGCCGCACAGGAGCTCGCCGCCGGCGGGGAGCAGCGCCAGGTGGGCAGAGCCCCGGTGCCAGGAGCAGTGGCAGCCGTGCCACACCTGGTAGGCCCAGGAGAGTGCCGTGGTGCTGCTCAGAGCCATGTCTCGTGGCTCGTGGCATGACCACATCCAGGCTCAGGTCACCAGCGCATCTCCCAGCAGCCTCGAGGGCCAGGCGCTGGCAGCCTCGGGTGGGTGGGCACATGGTCCTGTGGGGGCTAGAGGTGCCTCAGGCTGGGGGCCCATGGTGGCACGGCTGGGGTGGGGTGCAGTGCCACGGTGTGGCAAGGTGACCCCGGGCTCCCGCCTCGCCACGCAGCAGCAGGCCGAGGGCAGTGACTCGGCACCTGGCAGCGTCCATCTGTCCAGCCAGCCACCCCCCCGAGCCCCGTCCCGGCAAGGCTGGTGGGTCCTCTGGAGACCAAAACCAGCCCATGATCCCTGCCGCGGGTTGGCGCCCATGGCACCGAGCCAGCCCGGCCGCCCCACAGGGAGCAGGGCAGTGCTCCCCACAGCCCTGAGCCGCAGCCCCCACCCCGCAGGCCCTGGCAGGAGGGCGGGGGGCAGTTCCAGCAGGGAGCGGTGCCAGGGTCAGGCCTGCGTGTTCGGGAAGGACACCCAGGGCCCATGAGAAAGGTGCAGAGGAGAAACCTGGGCACGGGCTGGGACGGACCTCGGGCAGCCGGAGGCCGAGCCCACGAGCAACCGCCCGCCCCGGCCCTGGGGGGCGACAGCCCTTCGCCCCATGCCGGAGCGGCCGCAGCCCCACGACACCCTCCTCTGCCCCCGCACCCCCCCC
>NW_005842656.1:316806-320710 GCF_000455745.1 Alligator sinensis | reverse complement strand
GCTCCGCTTGCCCCGCGGAGAGCGGGGCCTGTGCCCGGCGCGGGGGCTCCAGCCGTGGGGCGCGGGGCGGTGTCTGCTGCGTGGGGAGCGCGGGAGCAGCGGCCAGGAGGGCTCCAGGGTCCCCCATTGCGGGGTCACGGCCATGGGAGGCTGCGACAGCCTGTGGCCAGCGGCCTCGTCCCCACAGCGCCCAGGACAGCCACGCGTGGGGCAGAGCCGCGGCTCTCGGGCCTCCGGGACGTCTTCTCAGCAAGGGAGCAGGGTCTGAGCCCGCCCCGCTGGCCCAGACAGAGCCCTGGCTGCGGGCCTGATCCGCCCGCTCACAGCACATGTGGTATCTCCATCTCTGCAGACCACGTACCCTGGCACTGCCCCTGCCCAGCCTGCCCCAGCCCAATCCTCTGCAGCAGGGCTGCAGGCCCTGCCAGGATCGGGGCCATCCTGCCTGGCGCTGCACAGATGCAGGAGAGCCCCTCGCTGCTGTGGCCTCCCCAGGGCAGAGGGAGCTGACGGTTCCCTGAGGGCACCTGCTGCCACCATCCCTGGGCCCCTCTCCGTCCGGGGAAGACCCTGTGCCCAGGATCTAGCCAGCTGCAGCGTCCGTCTCCTGGCCTGGGATCCTGCTGTGCTGGGCCCGGGAGGTGCTTGGGGCCTGGTGCCATTGCCCCGGGAATGGTGCTGGACAAGTCCGGAGGTGGTGAGACTGGCGACAGGGGCAAGGGCCAGGCGGGGGTGGTTCCTAGCTGCCAGTCCTGCAGGGGCAGATGCCCTGGACCCTCTGGCCCCTGGCAGTGGGTGGGGATTCAAGTCTGACCCTACTTCCCGGCTCTGGGAATACCTGGCTGGGTGATGCTGCTCCCCGGGGCACTGGCCTCTGTCCTGGGGCCATGCTAGGCCTCAGGGCATCTCCCACCCCGGGGCTGGGCCATGGCACTAGCTGTCCCCTCACCCAGCAAGGCAGCATCAAGGCTCTGGGCCTCATGGGGCTGCAGGGGAGAGCATAGGGGAGGGGGTGCATCTGGTAGGGCCAGCCGCTGCTTGTGGCATGGGCTGGCTGCATGCGGCCTGGATGCACAGCCGGGGCCGCACAGAGCTGCAGGTCTGGGCTGGGGGGCTAGCCCACCTGCATGCAGGCATGCACACATGTGAACACACACATGCTTACGTGCACCTGTGCTCAGGCAGCCAGTCCCTGCAGAGGAGCTGTGCGGGCCCCAGAGCATGGTTACACCTGCTGTCCCCTGGCTGCCCAGGGCCCCCCGGCTGGGTGGGAGCCCGGCACTTGTTCTCCTCCATGAAGCTGCAGTGCATCCCCCCACCCGCCCTGCCCGCCACTCCCCGCTGCGCTGTTAGCACTACAGTGGGACGTCGCACCCCAATTTAGCAACCAGCTTGGCAGTTAGCAGCCCTGGCTCACACAGCCAGCTCCCCGCGCCCCCTCCCCACGCAACAGGCAGGCAAGAAAACAAATGCAGGCAGGAAGCTGGCCGAGCATGCCGAGACTGCGAATGGGCCGGCGACGCTCCCCGGGGCCCAGGCCGGCTCAGCGCGGCTCTGCTCAGCTCAGCTCACTGCAGCCTCGGGAGACAGCACGTACTGCCCCTGGTGTGTGTGCACACAGACACGTGTGTGCATGTACAAGCCCCCTATGTGAGCTTTCACAGCCACCTGCATGCCTGTGGAAACACACAGATGCATGTACAAACCCTCCCGCACAGGCCTGCATAGCCACCTGCACGTCTGTGCAAACACACACACATGTGAATGTACAAGCCCCTCCATGGGCCTGCACAACCCCCTGTGCAAATACACACACATGTGCGTGTACAAGCCCTCCCACATGGGCCTGCACAGCCACCTGCATGCATGTGCAAACACATACATGTGCACATGCCCCCTGCAAGCACGTGTGCACCTAGGCATGCACATGCGACATGTGCATGGATGTCACACTCTCAGTCACACCCCCATCTCTTGCCAGCCTCTAGGCAGCCGCTGTCCCCTGAGCAACCAGCCCAAGAGGCCACAACCTCCCTCCAACCTCACGCCTGGCACAGGACCTTGGCCCCCGGCCCAGCTGCACATGCAGGGGCCAGGCTACTGGCTGCTGCATCGGGGCACGCTGCAGCCCTCCGTGGCCCCAGCACGGCCCAAGGACCACAGGCAGAGCAGGGGCTTGATCCCTAGCCTCCCCCGCACTGAGCTCCCATGCCAAGCAGCCCTGCCCCAGCCCATGGGGGCCCTGGCTGCTCCAATGTGGTTTCCCCCCCAGCTGTGCAGGCCTGTACAGGCTGGCATGCAGCAGACAGGTGGGGTGTGGGGCACGTGGCAGGGGGCCCAGGCTGGCTAAGCCGTGGCAGGAGGGAGCGGAAGGTGCTAATGGAATTAGCCGTGGATGCTAAATCAGGAGGTGTCACGCGCGGGGAGCAGGGACGGCGGGAAGCGCCGCACGGGACCGGCACAGCAGGGGCGGGGGGGGGGGGGTCTGGCAGCGGGGACAATGCACAGGAAATTAGACAGCGCTCGCAGCCAGCGATGGTGACAGCGGGGGATGGGCTGGGGGTGCCAGTCCAGGGGGAAGGGCCGGCTCCCCGCAGCCGCAGCCACCTGCATGGACATGTACAAAGCTGCCCCGTGCCCGGGGCTCCTGCCTGCTCCCCACTTCCCTCGAGGTGTCCCCAGCACCCATGCACCCCCTGGAGCTGGGGGCTTCTCAGGATGGTGCCTGGCTCAGCCTGGAGAGTGGAGAGACCCAGAGCCTTTCTCCAGCCCTGGCCGGGGTCCCCAGACGGATGCCATGGGCCCAGCCTCCCCCCATCACAGGCAGCCCCCGGCCCCCCCAAACCCGGCTGCCAGCCCCCGCCCTGGCCCTGGCCCTGGCCCCAGCAGCCTTCCCTCCCCACCCGACCTGGTGGCCCCTTCCCCACCTCCCGTGGCTGCCCTGTCTCCACACAGAATCGTGGCCCCTGGCACTTAGTGTGGCTGCTCGCACTTAGTGTGCAGCACGAGGCAGTGGGGAATCGATGGCAGGCTCCGGCGGGGTCAGGGCTGCGCTAGCTTTGGCACTGCACTGCCCTGGCACTAGGCTGCCCAGGCTCTTGCTAGGCTCTCTCTGCACCAGGAGCTGCTTAAGGGGTTAGGAAGGGGTCTGCTGTGTAAAGGGCCCAGTGCTGGCAACGTGGACCTGCTGGAGCTCTGGCCAGGCTGGTGAAGCTGCAGCCTCTGCTCCCCAGGACTGCACTGGTGGCTCCAGCTCTGAGGCCGTGACACCTGCTCACTTCCAGCCCCTCCACCCAGGATCAGTGCTGCGGGGCTGGAGGGTCACAAGGAGTGCCTGGCCCCTGCACGGATGCAGGTTTTGCTGCCCCCAGCCGCCTCCAGCCTCTGCTTGCAGCGGGACCCCACGACAGCCCTGGAGTGGAGCCTGCACTGCAAGGTCGGGCCGCTCCTTGCCAGGCTGCACGGTGCCACGCATGGATTTGCACAAGAGGCTGGCACACTTGGGGCTGGCTCGAGGTCTCTGCTGGCACAGCTGGCTCTGCTCATCCCGCTTTCTGCTGGCCCCCGTGGCCTGACCTCATCCAGAAGCGATCGGACACGTGCTTGGAGGAAAGGGGCATCGGTCGCTATTGAGCAGGGAGTGCGGGGCACGGCCTCTACATCAGACCTGCCTGGACCTTGAAGGCTGCAAGAGCGAGAGGAGCTGGGGAAACCCTGCTGGGACACAGGTCACTCTCCCTTCCAGCTGCTGCTCTCTGCCCGCGTGGCACGGAGCCTGGGCATGACGGACCTGGGTCTGACCCGGCACAGGGCAGCTCGGATGTCCTTATGACCTGTGCCTGGAGCCCTGGGTGCAGAGATGCATCCCCTGAACCCAGCAGGCCTGGAGCCCCCGCACCCGCTG
>NW_005842656.1:310858-316772 GCF_000455745.1 Alligator sinensis | reverse complement strand
TTCCCACCCCTCGCAATGGCAGCAGCTCCCTCGCAGGCACCCAGCTCCTGCCTGCTCCACCCCATGTCCCCCACGGCTGCCCACTGACTCTGTCACCATGCGTTGTGCCCCAGGGTCCCCGCTCGGACGCTTCCTGTCGCCGGGACATCATTAGAAATGTTAATTATTAATTATCACTAAAAGCCCTTTTTGCTGCATTGCTGTTCTGGAGCTATGCTATCGCTCGGCCCCGTGCTGCTGTAACCGGATCCACCTGGGA
Organism: Alligator sinensis; assembly: GCF_000455745.1. Classification (NCBI taxonomy): domain Eukaryota; kingdom Metazoa; phylum Chordata; order Crocodylia; family Alligatoridae; genus Alligator; species Alligator sinensis. The sequence continues at coordinate 316,513 of NW_005842656.1, read as the reverse complement.
CGGTCCCCACCGCATCGTCCCTGCGCCGACGGCCCCTTGACTTGCTCCCGTGAGGGGCGGGGAGGTGGACCCACTGGGCCCAGACTTGCTGACGCGGGCCCCCGCCCGCCTGGGGCTGGGCTGGAGGAGACGGCCCAGGCTCGGCCGCTGGGCACAGAGGCACCGGGACCGTTCGGGTGGGGAGGGGGGTGGGTGCCAGCTTGACCGCAGGGCAGGGCAAGGCTGGCAGGAGGGCCTGGGGCTTGATGCCCAACTCTGCCAACAGATGAGGAGGAGGAGGGTGCCCCAGGAAGGACAGGCGGGTGACCCCAGTGGGGCTGGGGCAGAGCTGGGCTGGCCCAGCCAGGAGCAAACAGGGCTGCTGTTAGCATCTGGGCTGGCTGGGCTCAGCCTCGCGCAGTGCCGCCAGGAGCCTGGGGGTGCCGCAGGGTGGAAGGAGCCCCGGGCAGACAGGCCCAGGTGCTGGCTTTGGGGCAGGAGAGCCCCGGGGGTCCTGGCAGGGGCTGGGTGCACCCAGGGTGCAGCGAGCCTGAGCTCGGGGGAAGCAACCCTCGCCCAACAGAAGGACCTGGAGCCTCTGCTAGATCCCCAAGGTGGGGGAGCCCAGCCGGACCCCGTGGTGTCCCCCACTTGCTCGCCCTATGCCAGGCCCCGAGGCTGAGTCCCTGGAGCTGGGAGCATCCAGGCAGGGGCAAGGGGCCGTGGGGTGGGTGAGGGGAGCACCAGGTCTGGCTCAGCCGGACCCAGCCTGGCCCGGCCTGGCCCGGCCCAGGCTGCTCTGCCGAAGCTCTTTAAAAATTCATCAGCTCCCCGTGGATCCTGCTGATGAATCAGTCCACGTCCCCGTCGGCGGGAGGGTCGTGGGCGGAGGGGCCGTCACCAGACACCGCAGCCAGATAAGGAGCCACTTCCTGCTGCTGAGCCCGGAGCGGGTCCCCCCCACCCATGTGGGGCCAGGGCAGGTGGCCAGCACTGGGGTCCCTGGGGACAAGGATGGCCTGGGGCCCCCGAACCAGCCCTGCCCCGGCTCCTCCATCCCCCGTACCGACCCTGGGCGCTCTTCCTGGGGATGTCGGCTCATGGGAGGCTCCGGGAGGATTTAGGGGTGCCCTGAGCCATCCACAGCGCTGCTGCCACTGCCACTAGCCCTGGGTCCAGCCCTTCCTGTGAAAAACCAGGGGTGCAAGCAGCCGGCGCAGACTCCTGGGCTGGGCCAGGCCAGAGCCCCCAGGACGGCCGCCAACCCTCGGAGCCATGGCCAGGGCCCTGTGGGCTCCTAGCCCGTGTGTGCCGAGAGCTGCTGCTGCCATGCGCCCAAACCCTGACCTCCCGAGCGTGCCCATCTCCCCACCACCTTCATGCATTTCCGATACCAGGGACGCTCCGTGGGCCTGGGCTGCGCAGTGCAGACCTGGGGCTGGAAGCTCTTGGAAACATGCAGCGCAAGCCTGGGCCGGGGGTCCCAGCCACGGGGACAGGCCTGCCTCCCGCAGCACCTCAGGACCCTGGGCCCAGCACCCGACGAGGCCTTGGTGCCCGTCGTGCAGCTGACGGGGAAGTGCAGCTGGCTGCAGGGACTGGAGCTGGTGCTGGGCTCCATGACTGTGCTGCTGCCTTGGCGAGGATCACAAAGGGGCAGCTCGTCGCACAAACCTCAGCCCCCCTAGGCACCATGGGGGAGGCAGGGGGGCTCCGACGAGTGGGTGGGTGTCCGGGGCCTGCGGTCGGCTTCAGTGGCTGAAGAGAAGAGGGACCCGCCCGGTGCTGCCGGTTGCAAGAGCTTTCTGGCACGGGACTGGCAAGGGGCAACGGGAAATCTCCCACTTCGTGGCCCCGACAAGGCAGGCGTGCTGACCTGCTCCTCGGGCTGCGTCGGCAGGCCAGACACACCTGACCCTCGTCTTCCTTTGGGCCATGATGGGACCAAACGTGGGTCTGGAGCCAGGACCTGGCAGACAGGGCCACCAGTGCCTGGGGTCACTATTTTGCACCTATGACCTGTGCACGGGGGCACGGGGCGAGATGTGAGGGTGCAGCTCCCTGGGCTCCTGCCCCGGCCCTGGGGCTGGGCTGGGGTCTGGGCTCCTGGCCGGTGGGATACAAGCATGCCAGGCTCCCCAGGGCCTTGCACTTTTGGTCCTGAGAGGAGCTGTGGCTCCCACGACCTCCCTCCCCTGCTTCCCCTCGCACGCGCAGCCCCGGGAGACCCGGGCAGGCCGGTATCACAGTCCGGGGCCAGCACAGAGCTGCAGCTGCCGCTCACGGGGTCCCCAGGGCTGCGGCCTCTGCCCCGCAGCATGAAGCATTGTGTGGGAGCCGCCAGCCTCGATCAGCTCAGATCTGGAGCCGCCGACAGCTCCTTTCTCTCACCCGCTCATCTTTTCATCCCCAGCCTCCCCACGGCCTGGCTGACGTGGCTGCAGATGAGCAGACAAGGGGAGGCGGGCAGTGCCCCTGGCCCACTGCCCTCCCCAGGGAGGCCTGTCAGTGTTGGAGCCACGCTGCCCCTCGCCTCAGCAGCCCCCATCATTTGGAGACACAGGGGCAGCTGGCACGGCCCCACCATCGGCCCCTGTTCATTGTGGGGCTCTGGCACAGATGGAGGAGCCGCCCGCCTGCCCCCGGCACTGCAGCCTGGGCACGGTGCTGGGCTCCGTCCCTGCCAGCCTGCAGCGTGCAGCCAGCTCTGGGGGGCGGCGCAGCAGGCACTGTCAGCCCCTGGCTCAGCAGGGCAGGGGGAGGGGGTCTCCTGTGTGCAGGGGCTTCACGTGGGCCGGGACTTGCTCCACACACAGGCTGAAAGCCGTGGCCTGGGGCCTCCTTGACCCCGGGGAGCCAGCAGCCGTGGTCTGGGGCTGGCTGTGCCGCAGAGTCCGGGAGACCTTCTGCCGGGCCGTTCCCACGGGTGGGATGCGGGGGGGGCGGGGATGCGCAGCCCGTCTGTGGGGGGAGCAGGTCCCCGAGTGCCCTGCTGCCGGCTGCCGGGGGCTCCGCGCGGCTCAGCCTCCCGCAGACATAAATCATTTTCTAATTTATAACATGAATAATTGATTCTGCCTCCGTGGCCGGCGATAAATCTCCCGCGCGCACATGCATAAGAAAATAATAATAATGAAAGCGATCAGGACCCGCCGCCATCGATTAGCCGCGTGCGGGGGCCGTCGCTGTGGTGCCTGCCCGGGGCAGGGGTCAGCTGCTCTCTGCTGGGGTCTCCCTGCACTGGGGGTCCCTGCTTGGGGGCAGAGGTGTTCCCCTTCCCTGGCGGGTGGAGGGGCTGCCCCTAACGAGCTGCCACCGCTGGGGTAGGGGTGGGGGCTGAGCAGGGATAAAGACAGACTGACTTTATGCCCATGCTGTTCCCCTTGTGCTCTGGGGAGTCCACAACACAGGAGGTCCCCGGTCTCCTCCCTGGGGCTGCGGCTGCATCTTTAGCAGAGAGGTCCTTTCTCCCGGGTGTGTGTTGGGCCTTGGAGTTCAAAGGTGCGGGATGCCAGGCCCCACTTCACCCAGCAAGCCCTGCTCTGGGCCCAGGCAGCCTGGCCTGTCCCTGCCAGCGTGGCCATGTCTGGGGACACCTCCCGGGTGCAGACGGGTGGGAGCCAGCGCGGGCCAGCCAGGCTGAGCCAGGGCAGCAGACTGCGGGCAGTGCCCACAGAAGGAGAAGCGCTCAGGGGGCTGCAGTGAAACCTCCTGGCAGGGAGCTGGGGCAGAGCGTGGTGGCGGGGGAGGACCAGACCGGCACAGCTCTGGGGGGGCCTGTGGCAGGTCCCTGGCTCTGCTGCCCGGCCGCCCGCGGAGCAGAGAGCACCCAGGCTCCGACCAAGGGCCCCAGCCCCGGCAGAGCTGCCCCCGTGGTGCCCCCGCGTCGGGAGTGCCTGGCAGCTCGGGGACTTCATTAGCGGCTGGAGGAAGCGCTGGTCCCAGCCGTGTGCCGGCTGCGTCTGGGCGTGCGAGCCACTGTGCCGTGCTCATTACAAGCTGGCACGGAGATGTGGATGCAAAGCTGCTGCGCTTCCCCCGGGGAAGGCATCCCCACCGCTCCCTGCAGCGTGGCTGTGGGAGCCTGTGCTGGGCGGTGGGCAGGAGGGGTGTATCCCCTGCCTCTGCCACCCCAGCAGTGCCAGTCAGCATAGCTCAGGCCCCCGGTCGCCAGCCCCAGCCCTGCAGAGCTGGACACCACCCAAGGGAAGCTGCTCGCACTTAGTGTGCAGCATGCGGGAATGGGGAATCGATGGAGGCCTCCGGAGGGGTCGGGGCAGGTGGGAGGGGGTCAAGGCTGCGGTAGCGTTCCCACTACCGGGGCAGGACCGCGGGGTTGTACCACGGTGCCAGGACCCCACTGCCACGGAGCTCCATGTCGCAGGGTTCCCCAAGCCCTCTGCACCGGGCCCTGGCGGGGCTTGGACACATGCTCGGTGCTGTGCGGTGGCTGGGGGCCGCCAGGGCTGGGGGTGCCAGGAGCTGGTTTATCTGACGTGGGAGCCCAGCTCCAGCAAAGAGCCCCAGTCTCTTGGTGCAGATGCAGGGATCGTAGCTCAGCTCCCCAGGGCCTGCCAGCTCTAAGCATGGGCTCCAAGCTGGCATACCACACCACACATGTGAGCACATATGTGTCACTATGCACGTTGTGTTTACGTAAGTGTGCATTTGTGTGCAAGTGCATTTGTGCATGCATGTGTGCTTTTATGCAAATGTATATGTGGGGGTGCATGCTTCTGTGCATCACCCCATGTGTCCGCGTATGCGCATGCATGTGTTGTGCGTTCTCGTGGCACGTGTGTATGTCTGGGCACAAGTGCACTGTGTGTGTGCACGTGCGTATGTGTGGAGGCGTGCCTGTCTGTGTGATCCATGGGTCAGTGTGTGCGTGAGGGGCCCGGAGGAGTCACAGCCAGGAGTCTGGCATGGGGGGCGGGTAGAAGCTGAGTCCAGATGGGGTGTGCTGGGGTCAGGGCTGGGGCCGGGGCTGGCAGGCAGGGCCGCGGGCGTGGGTGGCTCGGCGCTGGATGTGCTGGGGTGGCGTGATGCCGGCAGGGCCTGGGTGATTAGCAAGAGAGGCCGTATCAGCGGCGCGGGGCAGGAGTCAGCAGCAGCTGTTATTACATCCCCGGCGGCGCTGAGACAGGCCTTATCGCTCCATCGATACGAGCTTCCTCCTGATGAAATGAAAAATGGACCTGCCGGAGGGGGGAGGGGGCAGGCGGGCCGTGCGCGCAGCGCCGCCAGCCCAGCCCGGGCCAGCCGTGCCCCTGGCAGCAGGCAGCCACCTTGTCAACCCCGCTTAGGCCGACGGGGCTAGGCCCGGGGGCTCTTTTGCCCCAGGCAGGCACCCCACCAACCCCATCCGCTGCTGTGGGAGAAGACCTGAGTCCCTCCTGCCCCAGCCGGACACCCCATCAATGCCGCTCATTGCTATGGGGTAGACCCGGTGTCTCCTCGCCAGGCAGGCACCCGGCAACCCCACCCGTGCCTGTGGGCTAGGCCCGGTGGCTCTCCCGGCCAGGCCAGGCACCTCGTCGGCCCGCTCATTCCCGTGGGGTAGCCCCGCTGTCTGTCCGGCCCAGCCCCACTGCCCCCGCCCCTTGGACGAGGGGCTCCGCGATGCCGGGCCCAGCCCAGAGCGACGCCCTTCGCCCGGCTGCTTGCGAGGCGCGC